>NW_015552692.1:60852-80022 GCF_001515605.1 Sinocyclocheilus anshuiensis
AAATCAGGAAGGGGGCCAACACTTTTTCACACCACTGTATATACACGTAAATATTAAATGAATAATAAATTAATAAACATGACATTGGCAATATAAAAAAATGTAAATTGTAAACATTAAATCTAAATGTTATAAGTAAATATTAAATTAAATGCAAAATTAAATGTAAGTATTATAAGTAATTATAATAAGCAATTATGAGAAATAAAGTCTCAGTTAAGAGTAATATAAATTCCAAAATTACGAAAAAGTCAACATTTTGAGAAATAAAATTGCAGTTGGGAAATATAAAGCCGATTATCGGTGCCGATATTAAGCATTTTTATGGTTATCGGGATTGGTCATTTTCAAAACCGATTTGCCGATAAAGTAATTGAAATGCATTTAAAGAATTTTTTGTCAGATTTTTTTTTGTCAAGCCCTTGTTATTCTTAATTTTGACATTAGTTTTCATTTTTACACCAGACATATATATCGGCCTAAAATATTGGTTATCGGTCTACTTGATCTGTAATAATCGGCATCGGCCCTGAAAACGACATATCGGTCGACCCCTAATAAAGATGTCAACATTGAGACCAAATGATAATAAATTAAATTAAATTTCACATAGAAATATGAAATAAAACATAAATGAATAAAAATGTAATATAAATGGCTAAATTGTGGGAAAATAAAGTTCAAATTATGAAAAAGTCAAAATTGACACTTAATAATAATAATAATAATAAATAATTTTAAACTGCACTTTTACAAATTAAATAAATAATAGATTAACAAACCATGGCAAATAATAAATATTAAATCACAATAACTAAATTTTAAATAATTAAATATTAATATTATATAATATTATAAATAGGTAAATATAAAATGTATATAAATAGAGTAATGCAAATTAAATTAAAAAACAATTTGATCAAAATGATCAAAAACAGAAATAAAAAAGCTAAAAGTATGAGTAAAATTATAAAAAATAAAAAAAATCACAATTGGGAAATATAAAAATGCAATTATGAGAAACAGAAAAAGTCAGATTATGAAAAAATAATAATTATAAGTAATAATAATAATTAAACGAATAATAAAACATGAAATTATCAAGCCAAATAAAACTATTTATTAAATGTTAAAATTACTAGAACTTTTTAATAAACCTAAAAATTATATTCAAAAAAAAAAAGTCCAAATAGAAATTGTGAAATTTAAAGATGCAGTTTGCAGTGAAAATTAGGAGAAATAAAAAAAAATCTAAATAATGAGAATAAAAAGTCCAAATAGAAATTGTGAAATTTAAAGATGCAGTTTGCAGTGAAAATTAGGAGAAATAAAAAAAAATCTAAATAATGAGAATCTGAGACATAAAGTCAGTGTACAAAAGCAAAATGAAACTGCGTAAACTGATGTGTATAAATGACAACAGAGTTCAACTCTTTCTTCAGACTGAAGATGCATTGCGAGTGAGTTGTGTTTGTTTAAACACTCTTGCAGGTCTCAGCTGAATGGTTTGACTGAGGATCTGGCATCGCAGCCGAGGGACGGTGATATTGATCGCAGTCTGGACGACCTGCAGGCACTTCTGTCGTCTCTGCGTCTGGAATATTTCACCAAGAGAGACGCTTTCACTAACACCGCCGGATCCAACAACGCCAGTGCGTGTGCAGCGCCCATCTTTATTAGCGTCAGATTCCTCAGTATGACCTCTAATGAAAAACCCCTCATTTTCAGGCACCTTCTACGCCATCCAGAAGTCGTACGAAAAGTCGACGGACGCCGTCAAACGAGCCGACACTGCTAAAGATACGCTGAAGAAGTCAGAGGGCCTGCGTGAAAACGCCTTGAGTGACCTGAGAGACGTGCAGCCCGGAAACACTAGAGACCTGGAGAAACTCAAGAAGGATCTGGCAACCCGGCCGAATCTGACGCTCACCGCAAACAAGGTGAGAGAGATTGCACGTGATTGGCTGTGCAGAAGTGTTGGTTTTCCAGCAGATGGGGTCAGTAACGTTGTTTTCGTTAGGTGTGCGGCGGTGATCGCGTGGATTCCTGCACTCCGGAGCGCTGCGCTGGCGATCTGTGTCCTCCTGACGGAGCGCCCCCTTGTGGAGCGGAGGAGCCTTGCGCCGGAGCGCTGCCCAACGCCAACAAAGCCTTCCAGGACGCTGACGAGGTGAAGGCCAAACTACAGGATCTCAACAACAAGATCACGCAAGCAGCTGCACAGGTACCACAACACATTCCCAATAATTGCATTAAAAATAAGAAAATTATAATATTATAAAGAAGCAAAATGTATTAAATTAAAAGTCAAAATTACGAGAAATAAAAAAAGTTATGGAAAATATGAAAAAGTCAAAATATAGACTTAATAATTATAACTAAAATTAAATTGCACATATAAATATTAAACAAATAATAATGAATCAAATGTGACATAAATAAATAGAAAACATATTTTTTTAAAAAGCCAGAATTATGAGAAATAAAATTGCAATTTGGAAATATAAAGAAATTATGAGAAATAAACATTCAAAATAAAGCCTTTTTTTTTAAGTCATGATTATAAAAAAATATCGAAACTGAAATATAAAAATAATAGCAAATAAGTAATAAAAGTAAATTCATAAAAAAATCTAAAAGCCAAAATTATGAAAAAGTTAAAAAATAAATAAGTGAAATCAATAAAATTACTATTACATAACATCATTGAATATTAAATTATTATAACAATACATAAATGAATATTAAATTAAGTTAATAAATATTAAATTATGAACATTACATATAAATACTATAAATATACAAAGAAAATATTATATTAATGAAAATACATTTTAAAAAGACAAAATTATGGAAAAGTCATAAACCAAATAATCATAAATGATAAAAAAAAAATACATGCAAAAAATGGCACATATAAATATGAAATGAATAATAAATAAGCAAAACATTAAATTAATAAATATTAAATTGGCAATAACTAAATATTGCATTTGAAACATTACATATAAATATAATAATATTCTAAATATAATTTAGAATATTATAATCTTTAAATATTAAAATAGGGCAAAATTATGAAAAGGACACAATTACGGAAAATAAAATTGAAATAGTGAAATATAAAGATGGTACGACCACACACAACTAGCTAGTAAGACTAATTAGACTAGTCAATTTAAATTTTACAATGACTTTAAACCAAACACACCTTCTGAAACACAGATACAGGAAGCTGAAGATTCGGCCAATAGGGTGAGACTGTCCACAGATGAGCTGGCCAATCAGATCAAGCAGGTGCAAGCTGACATGGATGAAGACCTGAAGGACACCAAAGACTTCATAAACAATCTCAGAGACTTCCTGTCAGGTGGGTTTTTCCTTTACTTTGCCATACTGCACACTGCCAAGTATATACTATGAATGTTTTAGTCTCTGTGAAGTGGTTCGGCAGTCGTTCACACTGGAGTCGGCTGTTGTTTTGTGTCTCAGAGCCTCATTCAGACCCGGATGAGGTGCAGCGGGTGTGCGAGGCCGTTCTGGATGCTCAGGTTCCTCTGAGCGTGGAGAAGCTGAAGCAGAAGCTGAAGGAGCTGCAGGATCTGGCGTCTTCACTGCCAGACAGCAGCAGAGTCCTGGAGAACAGCAGAGAGCAGCTGGAGAACGCCAGACAGCTGCTGGAGGAGGCTAACAACACACGGTACACCGCACACGCTAACGACATACTAACAGCACACGGTACACAACACACGCTAACGACACACTAACAACACATGCTTACAACACACGGTACAAAGCACATGTTAACAACACACGGTACACAGCACACGCTAACCACATACTAACAGCACACGGTACACAACACACGCTAACAACACACGGTACAAAACAAAGCTAACAACACACGGTACACAACACACGCTAACAACACGGTACACAACACACGCTAACAACACATGCTAACGACACGCTAACAACACATGCTAACGACACATGCTAACAACACGGGGTACACAGCACATGCTAACAACAAATTCTAACAGCACACGGTACACAACACGCTGACAGCACACAGGACACGCTAACAACACAAGCTAACAACACGCTAACAACACACAGTACACAAACACAGGCTAACAACACACGGTACACAACACATGCTAACAACACGGTATATGTACAACACAAGCTAAAAACACAAGGTACACAATATGATAACAACATACTAACAACACATGCTAAGGACATGCTAACAACACACGTTACATAACACACGGTACACAACACACAATAACGGCACATGCTAACAACACACGGTACAGAAATACAAGCTAACAACACAGTACACAACACACGCTAACGACACACACTAATGACACGTGCTAACAATAAATGCTAACAATAAATGCTAACAACACACGCTAACGAAACATGCTAACAACACGGTACACAACACATGCTAACAACACATGGTATACATCACACGATAACATGCTAACAACACATGGTACACATTACATGCCAACAACACTCGCTAACGACACATGCTATCAACACACGTTACATAAGACACGCTAACAACACATGGTACACAACACATGCTAACGACACATGATAACAACACACAGTGCACAACACACGGTACACAACACACACGTTAACAGCTCATTTTAATATTTTGTCTGGTGTTCATTCAGTATTTATCTAACGTTCCCGATCGTTGTGGTCTGCAGTGACGCTGCGTTCGGTATCCAGCAGGACGCGGAGAGCATCCTGAAGACGATGGACGACAACGAGGATATTTTTGATGAGCTGGAAGACAAGATCCGTCAGAGCGTCGACATCGCAAACAATGTCAAGAACGACGTCAAACAGGTCAGTCTGAGATCTGAGCGAAAAACCACAGAAACAACGTCCAGATTCACGCTAACGTGACCGATGGCCTGTGTGTCTCAGATAGAGGACGCGCTGCTGCCCGCCGAGCAGGGGATTGTGGGAGTCACAGGGCTGCTGGATGAGATGCGCCCCCTGCTGGACGACCTGAGGAAAGACGTGACGACGGGAACGACGCATGCGAACGAAGCTCAGGATCAGGCCGATTCAGCGCAGGGCGAAGCCGAACAAGCGGCAGAGGTGCGGAAACAAACACCTCACAGACGCACATACTGTACATAACTTACAGTACAGAAACATACATTGTTAGCGCTACTCTGGCGAGTTTATTTTAAAAGCTACATGATATTCTCACAAGCGAGGTAACAACGGCGCTGTTTGTGAAGAAAATTAACACACTGTGGTGTTTCATTACTGAATGAATCAACAGTTTTGAACGTATTGAGTGAGTGAATGATTCAATGACTCGTTCATAAAGACAGTCACTTGCTTCATTTTCTGAAAGAATCAGCCGTTTGAATTAATCAGTTTCATATTTACAGTATAATTTAATTTTAATATTCATTTTTTAAATACATAAATTAATTGAATATAAAATTACTGCACATAAATGAATAAATTATATATTAACTATTTTATATATTTGTAAGCTTTTTATAACATGAACGTTAATAAATTGTAACTCGTTAAAATATAATTTATTGATTTGTAATTTCGTAATTTATAAATGCGTACAAATTAGAAATAATAATAATATTTATAATATTTAGTTATATTTGTTTATTTTTAAATGAATCAAGTGAGTGAGTTAATGATTCAGTGACTCGTTCGTAAAGAAACGTACTTGCTTCGTTTCCAGATGAATCAGCCGTTTAAACAAATTGGTTAAATGAATGATTCAATGACTCACTCATGAAGACTTGCTGCCAAATCCGACACTTAGTTTCAGATTTAGAGTATCATGCCATTTTTTAAAAATAATTTAGCATCATGATTTATGCAATTCTAAAGCTTTTTTTACTTATTTCATTGCTTTTATATAAAAACAATAATGAATTTAAGTGATCTTTTGTGGGTAATTTCTCAGGCAAATGTGACGTGCAATTAATTTGTGATTAATTCATCAGCATCTCATGTAATTAGTTAGATTAAAATTTTGAATCACCTGTGTTTCAGGAGCTGGAAGCACTGAAGAAGGAGTTTGAGCGATTGAAGCGTGCGGCGGCTGAGAGCACTGAGGCGGGTGAAGACTCCACCCACTTACAGGTGCTGCAGAAGGAGGCGGATCATGCCATTTTTTAAAAATAATTTTGCATCATGATTTATGCAATTCTAAAGCTTTTTTTACTTATTTCATTGCTTTTATATAAAAACAATAATTAATTTAAGTGATCTTTTGTGGGTAATTTCTCAGGCAAATGTGACGTGCAATTAATTTGTGATTAATTAATCAGCATCTCATGTAATTAGTTAGATTAAAATTTTGAATCACCTGTGTTTCAGGAGCTGGAAGCACTGAAGAAGGAGTTTGAGCGATTGAAGCGTGCGGCGGCTGAGAGCACTGAGGCGGGTGAAGACTCCACCCACTTACAGGTGCTGCAGAAGGAGGCGGAGTCTCTGATGACGGACACCAGTGACATCATGCAGGCTCTGAAAGGTACCGCCCACTACACACCCATCCCATAATGCTCAGCACACACATCCCCATGCTAACCGGCGCTGTTGCGGTTGTGTTCTCAGATAAGGAGGCGTCGGTTCGTCAGGGATCGGCGGAGCTGCAGCAGAACGCGGCGCGACTGACCGGTCTGGACGATCAGGTGAAGAAACTCCGAGACGACATCCGCTATAAAGTCACCAGCCTGAGCATATGCCAGGGCTGAGGAGCACAACACACATAAAGCAACTAATAAAGTGTCTGCATGAAGATTCTTGTGTGTGCGTTAATATTTACAGTGGAATACTAGCATACTGCACAGTGTGCACTGTAGACTGCTTACTAAAGGAAGTATGCTTTTTCAAAAAAAGCTCATTCAAAATATTATTAAATACTATAAAAGTCACTCTATCCATGCAGAGAAAATTTAGTTTTTATTTGGTATTATTGACATTTATTTTTACAATGAAATGAATTTTTACCTCAATACATTAAACTTTTTTAATGCAATGGCTAAGTAAAAAAATCTCTATAATTTTAGTTTCTAAAGCATTTTTAAATACATATGTAGATAAATCTAGAAAATACAAATATTTTCTAGTCATTAAAAGCAATACATTGCAATATAGTTTAAAACAGCAACATAAATTAGCTTTTTTCATTAAATCATTCAGTGAACATTTTTGAGTGGCGATGCAAATGAATCACTGAATCAGAGTTATGAATTGACTCACTGAATCAGTCGTGAAACAACTTGTTGAGTCAAATAGTGGATGGAGTGAGTCAAATCACTGAATCAAGTGAACCGATTTGTTGAACTGATTTGCTGACTCGATTGAATCGATTCACTGAACCAGTAAGATCACTAACAGCTAAATAAAAAATAAAAGCACATAGGAAAATGATTCAACTTCACCTAAAATTAAAATCAAATTGGGTATATATTTTATATACTTATTACATTTCATATTTTAATCTACGTTTGTGTAAATATCACCAGAGTACTGCACTTTTATACAAATTTAGTAGGTATTTCGTGCACAAAAATTTCTGCATAGTGGAGATGATATCATACGAGTAGAATACAAACATAGCCAACTTTTGAAGGTAAAATTCCATTAATATGACATTAAAACACAGATGAATTCTCCAGGATGTTATGTTGGTGTGTAAATCATTTTATGTTTTTTTAATACAGACATACAGCAGCGTGTTTATGGATTACAGTAATAAGCCCCTAAATATCAGATACAATCATCTTATATGCATTTATAAAACATGAATATAGAGAATACAACGGCGTGTTTAAAATCAGAAAATAAGATTTAAACACAGTTCTTAGCTTAAAAACACTCAAACCTGCAGCCGTGTACAGTAAAACAGTGGCACATGTGATCCGCCCTTCCCATGATGCACCGCCATCGGCCCAAACACGACTATCGTACACGAATATACAGACGATAATAATACAATAAACCTGCCTCATCCTGAATTCCTGAAAGAAATGACATTCTCGAACTCCTCGAAATTACACTTTCACTAGTGAGAGATGAAGATTTGAGACGCAGACGTGTGTGCGATTGGCACTCGGCTTGCGACGGATCCCGAAAAGTCCGTGAAAAACACACACTTGATCATCCTACGAGCGCAGGATCTGAGAGAGACACAGAAGAAGAGACGTCACACACCTGTACTGTCACGAGACGCTCAAAGCAGCGGGCCCAAGCCCTACTCACTTCATTTGACTGACAGCTGTCAATCATCCCATCACATCACAGAGCAAACCCCGGTCTGCAGGGACTGGCCCCGCCCATCTGTGCAACATGTCACTCTGTCCGATCTGAAACACACACACACACACACACACACACACAAAAAAACATTTTATTTGAAAATACTGACATATTTACAATGAAATGAACTTTTAACTTCAACCAAATATTTAATAGTAATTTACCAGTAAAATTTTACTTGTAAAAGCATTTGTAAATTAATATTTATATAATATAAATCTATACATGAAATATCAATATTTTCCATTAATTATAAGCAATAAATTGCAATATAGTTGAAAACTGGAATTTGTATTAATAGTTTTTGTTGCATTAAATCATCAACAGTAAAAAACGCCACAAGGAGACTTCAGTGAACATTTTTGAGTGATGATGCAAACTAATCATTGAATCAAGAGTTATGAATCGACTCACTGAATCAGTCTTGAATCGACTCGCTGAGTCAAGTGAGTCGAATAGTAGAGCAAGTGAGTCGATTCATTGAATAAATAGAACCGATTCGCTGGCTCTATTGAATCGATTCACCAAATCCATAGGATCTGTTCACTGAATCAATTCATTCGATTTGTTGAATCAATTAAATCAGTCACTGAATCAAATGTATGAAATGATTCTTTGGTATCAGTTATGAATCGATTAATCAAGAGTTATGAATTGATTCACTAAAATGGACAGCTGAATGAATCAACTCAAACATCGTTTTCACATCTGAAGTTTAAATTTAAAAGCAATTTGAAATAAAATTGAATAAAACATCTTACTGTGAATTCCGAACATGAAATAATTGCAATTGCTACCGGTCCATTGAAGTGCCCCGAAAATGTTGGACGGACTCAATTACAAATATACGTAATCAAAAACGGAAATGTATTGATAGTCTGGTTTGCACCTGTTGGTGGCGCAGGGCAGGTCGGACTCGGAGCAATACGCGTGTTGCCCCGTCTCACAGATGACCAGCGCGTGCATCGGCTCGCTGTTGCAGGCCTTGAGCGGGCCCCGCCCCCTGCTGACATCAGCGTGAGGCAACAGGGTCATGTGACTGCACGAGGGGTTCCCATTGGTGTCCAGCTCGTCGGGGGGCGGGCCGGGAGACGAGATGTCCAGCACCTGGATGAGCGGGGCCGGGGCCGGAGGGTCAGCGTGGGCCAGCTGGAGCCGCCGCATGTGACTGACCACCACCGTCGCGTTAATGACCCGCTGAAACACACGCATCGTCATACAGACATCCATAATCACTAATAATGAACCGAATATATGATCTGCTCTCTCGCTCACCTTCCATTTAGATTTGGCAAAGTTCTTCTGCATCTGCTCACAGACCGAATGAACGATGTTGTCATTGTGTGCCGTGTCTCCACTGATCCTGAACAGACATTTATTCATCAAATCGACTTATTTATCAACATGCAAGTTTATTTCTGTTTCTTATATGATTACTCATCTTTCAAAATTAACATATATTAATAAATCAGCATATTTACTTTAGAATCTGCATGTTTTTATGCATCAGATGATGCGGAAAGTCTGTTAATTCATCATACCATGTTTTTTCATGAATTAGTGTTTATGCATGAATTAAGATGCTTATTTTAAAATGACTTTTTATTCACAAATCTGTATACTTATAATAAATAAACACCGATTTATGAACAAAACATGTTTGATTAATAATCCTACTTATTCATTAATAAACAAATGTATAAATAATAAACATGCTTCTTTTAAAATGTATGCTTATTCATAAACCAATATATTTATTCATGTATCAGCATGTTTATTTGTTTATTAATGAAAAAGTATGATTTTTCACCATACTTTTTTTTTCATGAAATGGTGTTTGTTTATTCATGAATCAACATGCTTATTTAAAAATGTATATTTATTCATAAATCAGTATATTACTATTATATATTATTATATTATATCGTATATTATTATTATTATATAATATGCATGTTTTATGCATTAGTTTATTCATGCAAGTATGTTTAATCACCATGCCTTGTTTTTTCATGAATCAATGTTTATTCATAAATCACCATGGTTATATTAAAATTAATTTTCATTTATAAATCCGTATACTTATTTATGAATCTACATGCAACTTATACATTTATTTAGTCATTAATAAGTATGATTACTTATCTAACGTATGCTTCTTGTGAGTATTTACTTATTATGTAAACATTCTTATTTCAAAATTTTTGCTTATTCATAAACATGTATACTTAATTTTGAATCTGCATGTTTTATGCATTATTTTGCTAATGCACAAGTATGTTTATTCATAATGAAATTATATTTAATAAATATATGAATCAACATATTTATTTAAAAATGAGAATGTTTATTTATGAATCGACACGTTTGATTATAAATACATTTTCTTTTTATATTCATGCTAATACGGTAATTGATTTGTATGTTTATTAATAAATCAATTCAATTGTTTTACCATTATTTGAACATTAAGTTAGTCTTGAATCAGTTTGTTTTTTTCTTCCATAGTCCAATACTTTTATTCATGAATAAATTTCTTCATTCATGTTTATTCATGACAATGTAAAACAGCACTGAGATTCTCTTTGTTTCTCACCATGGATGACTGAGCGCCTGTTCGGTGGTGAAGCGCTTGTTAGGGTTTTTCTCCAGCATGTGCCTGATGAAGTCCTTTGCTGCAGAAATCAAAAGAAAACAAAAGTCTCAATTATTCACAGGGTAAAAACAAAGTAATCTGAATCAGTCATAAATAGACTTGCTGAGTCAAGTGAGTCGAATAGTGGATCAAGTGAGTCGATTCACAGAATCAATAGGATCTGTTCACTAAATCAATTCATTTGAGTTGCTGTGATAATTATATATTTGTGATATGAGTGTTTATATTAGCGGTCTGTGATGTCTGTAGTTTGAAGTGTTGGTGATATTGGTCTGTGGTTTTTATGTTCATGTTTTTGTTATGTTTATGGTCTGTGAAAATGATCTGTGATGATTATGTTTGTGATCTGACTCTTTATTTTGGTGGTCTGTAGTGTTTATATTGGGGTCTGTGATATATGCTGAATCAATTAAATCAATCACTGAATCAAATCTATGTAATGATAATCAGAGTTATGAACTGATTCACTAAAATGGACAGCTGAATGAATTGAACTGATCTGAACTGACAAAAGAAAATAGAGTTTAATCACAATTATTCACATGGGAAAAAAAGATCTATGCCTGAATAATCTCTATAGAAGTTGATGTTGTAATACAGCTGATGGCCTCCAGGTGGCAGTAATCTGAATCAGTCATAAATCGACTTGCTGAGTCAAGTGAGTCGAATAGTGGATCAAGTGAGTCGATTCACCGAATCAATAGGATCTGATCGATTTGCTGAATCAATTAAATCAATCACTGAATCAAATCTATGTAATGATTCTTTGGTATCAGTTATGAATTGATTCACTAAAATGGACAGCTGAATGAATTGGAACTGATCTGAACTGAAAAGAAAATAATCACAATTATTCACATGGGAAAAAAAAGATCTATGCCTGAATAATCTCTATAGAGGTTGATGTTGTAGTACAGCTGATGGCCTCCTAACATCTCTTCATGTTTATGAGGCTTCTGCGTCTGTAAAGTGTCTGAGACAAACCTGACTCAGAGATTTCGTCCCAGTACGGCGAGTGGAAGGCGTATTCTGCCTTCATGATTTTGGAGAACAGGCGCGTTTCGTTCTCCTCATAAAACGGCGGGTAGCCGCTCAACCTAAACAAACACATAAGAGATTGAAGGAAAAACACAACTGAATGTCTCTCAGAAGAGTCTACATGAGCCCAGACTCACAAGATGTAGGTTATGACGCCGATAGACCAGCAGTCCACAGCTTTACTGTACGGTTTCTGACCCAGAACCTCCGGAGCTGAGGAGAAACACCACATTATAAGCAACCTAACAGAAATTTTATAGAAATATGATTGCGTAAAAACACTCGCACCAACATATCCTGGTGTTCCGCAGGCTGTGGACATCACGCCGTGATCGGCCATCTTGGACAGACCGAAGTCGCTGATCATGATCTTGGCGCTCTCGTCTGGACTGTAGTACAGCAGGTTCTCAGGCTACAGACGGATAAAATCATGGACGTTAATGACGTTTCGATAAAAACTCGAGCGTTAGGAGATCGTCTTCTCTCACCTTCAGGTCTCTGTGGACGATGCTGTTCTGATGCAGGTAGGAAACGGCCTCCAGGACCTGTTTGATCACACGGCTGGCGTCTTTCTCCGTGTAAACACCTCGATCCAGAATACGGTCGAAGAGCTCTCCGCCTGACACCCTTCGCACAAAAACACGTTAAAACAACGCTAAAAAGCTGTGTGGGATTGTGTTTGCGTGTATATTTCAGGCATTATTAAACACGTACAGCTCCATGACCAGGTAATAGTGTGTCCTCGTTTCGTAGAAATCTTCCAGTCCCACCACATTATCATGCTTTATCCTGAAAGACAGAGAGAGAGAGACTTAGAAGAATCCAGAATATGGTGTTTGGTGCTGGTTTGTTGTGTTTTGTCAGTTGTTTTAGGGGTTGTGGTCTGTGGTGTACATTGTGGAGTCAAAGGTGTTTGCGCTAATGGTCTGTAGTGTTTATGGTCTGTAGGGCGTATTTAAGGGCTATCATTAGGGCTGAGTAAAAAATATTGATTTCTCGATTTTAATCGGTTCTCATATTTACGAAACAATATTGATTCTTTAATCCCAAAAATCTATTAGTCTAGCCTGTTTTCAGTTAATGAACGAAACATTGTAGCGTGCATCCCATCCAATAAATTGCAATAGGCTTTGTGCTTTGTTACTTTTGATATGAAACAAAGTCTCAGATTTCAAATTCTTACCATTTTATTACAGTATTCAAACAATAAATGCCGTTTTGGCACTATTTAATTTGGAGTGACAGATCGTTGTAGCACCTCAGTTCAAGAGAAGCGGCAGCACGAAGCACGCGTGATCTTGATCATCTCCTTCGCTTTATTACAATTTACAGCACAAAATAAACATTAATGAACATGTGAACGTATGTTCAAAGAAAGAGTTCAACTTACCTAAATCCGTATCCTGTCTCATGTAATCGCTCAATCAGTGTTTTTAACCGTGGAAAGATGTCAGTATAACACCTTGCAAACAATGTCACGTAACGTCACATTTACCTCAGAAAAAAACATATTCTGTGACCATAAAACTCATTAGTCAGCTAGAGAAATTAACTCTAGAGAGGAGCATTTTGCTAAATATATGCACCATACAACATATTCATTATAATTTTTACTGTTCTTCAATGTTTAATTTATGTTTGAACCATTTAAATGTTTATATTTCAAAAAACTAATTGGTGTATGTAAATATAATTATGTAATTGTAACGTTATTATTATAAAAACTTCATTGAGTGTAATTTAAGTGCTTGTATACAAGTCAGTTAATTTTAACCTTCAATATTATAGTAATGTAGTACCAACTGACTCTTATGTATATTTTACAGCATTAGTTGAGATTGTTTTTTCCTTGAGAAAATTTGACATGTACTGTACCTGATATATATCTAGACTAATCGTTATTAAATTGAATCTAATCGAATCGGAAATCGAACCGAAAGCTTGTGAGTCAGAATCGAATCGAATCGCGAAATTTGTGTCAAAACCCAGCTCTAGCTATCATGTTTATGTTTGAGCTTTGTGATAATGAGAGATGGTGTTTATGTTTGTCTGTGATGTTTATGGTCTGTGTAGTGTTGGCGATATGGGTCTGTAGTGTTTATATTATTAGTCTGTGTTGTTTACGGCCAGATGTGTCTGTTAAAATAACCTGTGAAGCTTATTTTTGTGGACTTAGTGGACTGTGATATTAATGGTCTGCAGTGCATGTGACACTGGTCTGTGGTGTTTATGGTCTGTAGTGATAATGGTCTGTGATAATTATATTTGTGATATGAGTGTTTATATTAGCGGTCTGTGATGTCTGTGGTTTGAAGTGTTGGTGATATTGGTCTGTGGTGTTCATGGTCTGTAGTGATAATGGTCTGTGATAATTATATTTGTGATATGAGTGTTTATATTAGCGGTCTGTGATGTCTGTAGTTTGAAGTGTTGGTGATGTCTGTGGTCTGAAGTGTTGGTGATATTGGTCTGTGGTGTTCATGGTCTGTAGTGATAATGGTCTGTGATAATTATATTTGTGATATGAGTGTTTATATTAGCGGTCTGTGATGTTTGTGGTTTGAAGTGTTGGTAATATTGGTCTGTGGTGTTTATGGTCTGTAGTGATAATGGTCTGTGATAATTATATATTTGTGATATGAGTGTTTATATTAGCGGTCTGTGATGTCTGTGGTTTGAAGTGTTGGTGATATTGGTCTGTGGTTTTTATGTTCATGTTTTTGTCATGTTTATGATCTGTGAAAATGATCTGTGATGATTATGTTTGTGATCTGAGTGTTTATTTTGGTGGTCTGTGGTGTTGGTGGTTTTGGTCTGTAGTGTTTATATTGGGGTCTGTGATATTTGCGGTTTGTAGTGTCTGTGATGATTAGGTTTGTGATCTGAGTGTTTATTTTAGTGGTCTGTGTTTAGGTTAGTGGTCTGTGATGCTTATGGTCTGTGGTATTTATGTTAGTAGTCTGTAGTTTGTGATAATGATCTGTGATTATATTTGTGATTTGAGTGCGTTTTATGGCTCTGTGATGTTAATGGTCTGTAGTGTTGGTGATATTAGTCTGTGGGCTTTGTGTTAATGGTCTATAGTTTCTATGATAATGATCTGTGATGATTATATGTGTGATCTAGGAAGTGTTTATATTAGTGGGCTGTGATGTGTATGGTCTGTAGTGTCGGTGATAATGGTCTGTGGTGTTTGTGTCTTGCTTTTTCTCGCACCTCTTCAGCACTTTGATCTCGTTCTCAAGGTTGGAGTGATGCAGCTGTTTCTTCTTCACACACTTCAGGGCATAGAAGTTCCCCGTCTTTCTCTCTCGCACCAGGTAAACCTCAGAAAACGAGCCCCTGCAGAAACACAGTTAAAAGGAGATTATTTTAACCACATAAACAACAACACAATCTGTTCTGCAGTATGTGACGCTCTAAATGTCGGACTCCCAGTGAGCTTTAAGTTCACTGCATGGAGATCAGCACTAATCCGTCTGCACAAGGCCGTGCTGTGTGAGTCCAGACTTGAACCCACCTGGTCTATCTGGAGTCCACCTGTCCCATGAATAACCGTCCTAGGAGGAGGATTACTGTGCGTTATATAAGAAACCCAGTGCTGCCCCTCATGACTGATTACCCCACAATGCCTTTAATCCAGAATACCACTGCAACCGCCTAGCAACATGTTCTCACCATGCTTGGCACCTTCTCAAACCATCGATGTGTGAAAGCACACTCCAACAGCAAAGTTTATCACTTTAGTTACCATTTAATTGATGATTGGGTGATTAAGTGAAGACCTTGCCAACTCTCCAAACGTGCTGTAATTAACATGAATGTCTACAGAATCCAATTACGGCACTCAATTCATCCATAATTTACAGGAAGCAGTCTATAAACTTAACACAATTAGCAAAGATTCGTCAGATTTAGTTCTCTTTTGGAGGCAAATATGTCCCTGTAGTGTAGCTTGGTAAACCCACGTACATTCACCCCTCAGTAATCCTTTAATTGACTAGTGTCAGGATGTTCTCTGATGTCTGTGTCTCAATCATCCGCAGATGAAGACTGACAGGTGCCAAAATGGTCAACAAACCACTAAATCAACTTACAGATAATTCCAAACATTTCATGACTCATAATGTCTAATAATATCTCGTGAAGCTGTATAATGCCTCAATGATTCACCTCTTAATTCTTCTCTATTCCTCAGTATGCCTCGCAAAGCTTTGTAACACCTTACACTGCCTTCATAATACTCCAGATTATTTAGTAGCACCTCATAATACTTCTTATAACACTTCATACAACTTCATTAGAGCTTATGAGGCTTCATAAAGATTCATAACACTTTATAATGCTTCGTAGCGGTTTAGTATGTCTGATGAAGCTTCCTAACACCTTATAGTGCCTCATAAAGCTTCATAACACATCAAGATACTTCATAACCCTTCATAAAATATCATATGGGCTTATATTGTCTCTTAATTAAAGCTTCATAGCATAGCTTCATTGGACGACTTTATAACGATTAATAACATCTCATAATGCTTCATAACACTTTAATGGTTCAGAGCACCCTTCTAAACACCTTACAGTGTTGCATATTTCATAAAGCTTCATAAACTTAATAATGTGTCGTAAGATCTTATAGCTTTATAACAGTTTAAAACAGTTTGTAAAGGTTCATAAACCTTCACAGCACTGCCTCATAATTGTTCGTTATGCCTTACAAATCTTCCTAACACTTAAGCCTCATAACACTTTAAAATACTTCATATCCCTTCATAAAAATCCATTTTACTGCACAGTGCCTCTTAATGGTTCAGTAAAGCCTTACAAAGCGACCTAACTTCTTATAGCGCCCCATACTGCTTCATAACATCTCATAATGCTTCATAACCTTTATTAAAGTGTTGTAAGAGCTTACGGCACCTCTTAAAGCTTCATAACCCTTTGTAAAGTGTCATAAGAGCTTACTGTATATTACCTTAAAATTCATAGCATTTTGGAACACTTTATAATGCTTTATAACAACTCACAATGCTTCATAACACTGCATAACTCCTCATAATGCTTCATAACCTTTATTAAAGTGTTGTAAGAGCTTATAGCGCCTCTTAAAGCTTCATAACCCTTCGTAAAGTGTCATAAGAGCTTACTGTATATTACCTTAAAATTCATAGCATTTTGGAACACTTTATAATGCTTTATAACAACTCACAATGCTTCATAACACTGCATAATAATGGCTCATAATGCTTCATAAAACTGTACAATTCCTCATATAGGCTAATGGTTCATTCATGCCTTAACACATACAGCTCCATAAAGCTTCATAGCACCTCATAAAGTGACATAATAATGCTTTATAACAACTCACAATGCTTCATAACACTTCATAACTCCTCATAATGGCTCATAATGCTTCATAAAACTGTACAATTCCTCATATAGGCTAATGGTTCATTAATGCCTTAACACATACAGCTCCATAAAGCTTCATAGCACCTCATAAAGTGTCATAATAATGCTTTATAACAACTCACAATGCTTCATAACACTTCATAACTCCTCATAATGGCTCATAATGCTTCATAAAACTGTACAATTCCTCATATAGGCTAATGGTTCATTAATGCCTTAACACATACAGCTCCATAAAGCTTCATAGCACCTCATAAAGTGTCATAATAATGCTTTATAACAACTCACAATGCTTCATAACACTGCATAACTCCTCATAATGCTTCATAACCTTTATTAAAGTGTTGTAAGAGCTTATAGCGCCTCTTAAAGCTTCATAACCCTTCGTAAAGTGTCATAAGAGCTTACTGTATATTACCTTAAAATTCATAGCATTTTGGAACACTTTATAATGCTTTATAACAACTCACAATGCTTCATAACACTGCATAACTCCTCATAATGCTTCACAACCTTTATTAAAGTGTTGTAAAAGCTTATAGCGTCTCATAACCCTTCGTAAAGTATCATAAGAGCTTACTGTATATTACCTTAAAATTCATAGCATTTTGGAACACTTTATAATGCTTTATAACAACTCACAATGCTTCATAACACTGCATAACTCCTCATAATGCTTCACAACCTTTATTAAAGTGTTGTAAAAGCTTATAGCGTCTCATAACCCTTCGTAAAGTATCATAAGAGCTTACTGTATATTACCTTAAAATTCATAGCATTTTGGAACACTTTATAATGCTTTATAACAACTCACAATGCTTCATAACACTTCATAACTCCTCATAATGGCTCATAATGCTTCATAAAACTGTAAAATTCCTCATATAGGCTAATGGTTCATTAATGCCTTAACACATACAGCTCCATAAAGCTTCATAGCACCTCATAAAGTGACATAATAATGCTTTATAACAACTCACAATGCTTCATAACACTTCATAACTCCTCATAATGGCTCATAATGCTTCATAAAACTGTACAATTCCTCATATAGGCTAATGGTTCATTAATGCCTTAAAACATACAGCTGTATAAAGCTTCATAGCACCTCATAAAGTGTCATAATAATGCTTTATAACAACTCACAATGCTTCATAACACTTCATAACTCCTCATAATGCTTCATAACCTTTATTAAAGTGTTGTAAGAGCTTATAGCGCCTCTTAAAGCTTCATAACCAGCACCTCATCATTTAATAGTGCCTATTAAACATCTCATAATGCTTCATAAAGTTTTATACTGTAACACTTAACACTTCACCAGTACACTTTACAATACTTTATAATATATAATTACGCTTCATATCCCTTCATAAACTGTCGTAAGAGATAAAAGTCCTTCGTAACAGCTTCATAACATTTCGAAATGCTTTGTAATGCTTCATAACATTTCAGAACACTTTGTAAGGCTTTATAACAGCTCATAATGTTTGATGAAGCTTCATAACACTTCTCAATGCTGAATACCGCCGTATAATATTATGTATAGCTGCTAAACGGTTTATAATCCTTTATAACAACTCACCATGCTTCATAACACTGCATAACTCCTCATAATGCTTCACAACCTTTATTAAAGTGTTGTAAAAGCTTATAGCACCTCATAACCCTTCGTAAAGTGTCATAAGAGCTTACTGTATATTACCTTAAAATTCATAGCATTT
>NW_015552692.1:83027-118689 GCF_001515605.1 Sinocyclocheilus anshuiensis
ATAAAGCTTCATAGCACCTCATAAAGTGTCATAATAATGCTTTATAACAACTCACAATGCTTCATAACACTTCATAACTCCTCATAATGGCTCATAATGCTTCATAAAACTGTAAAATTCCTCATATAGGCTAATGGTTCATTAATGCCTTAACACATACAGCTCCATAAAGCTTCATAGCACCTCATAAAGTGTAATAATAATGCTTTATAACAACTCACAATGCTTCATAACACTTCATAACTCCTCATAATGGCTCATAATGCTTCATAAAACTGTACAATTCCTCATATAGGCTAATGGTTCATTCATGCCTTAACACAAACAGCTCCATAAAGCTTCATAGCACCTCATAAACCTTCATTTAATAGTGCCTATTAAACATCTCATAATGCTTCATAAAGTTTTATACTGTAACACTTCACAATGCCTCAGTACACTTTACAATACTTTATAATATATAATTACGCTTCATATCCCTTCATAAACTGTCGTAAGAGATAAAAGTCCTTCGTAACAGCTTCATAACATTTCGAAATGCTTTGTAATGCTTCATAACATTTCAGAACACTTTGTAAGGCTTTATAACAGCTCATAATGTTTGATGAAGCTTCATAACACTTCTCAATGCTGAATACCGCCGTATAATATTATGTATAGCTGCTAAACGGTTTATAATCCTTTATAACAACTCACCATGCTTCATAACACTGCATAACTCCTCATAATGCTTCACAACCTTTATTAAAGTGTTGTAAAAGCTTATAGGACCTCATAACCCTTCGTAAAGTGTCATAAGAGCTTACTGTATATTACCTTAAAATTCATAGCATTTCAGAACACTTCGTAAGGCTTTATAACAGCTCATAATGTTTGGTGAAGCTTCATAACACTTCTCAATGCTGAATAACGCCGTATAATATTATGTATAGCTGCTAAACGGTTTATAATCCTTTATAACAACTCACCATGCTTCATAACACTGCATAACTCCTCATAATGCTTCACAACCTTTATTAAAGTGTTGTAAAAGCTTATAGCGTCTCATAACCCTTCGTAAAGTATCATAAGAGCTTACTGTATATTACCTTAAAATTCATAGCATTTCAGAACACTTCGTAAGGCTTTATAACAGCTCATAATGTTTGGTGAAGCTTCATAACACTTCTCAATGCTGAATAACACCGTATAATATTATGTATAGGTGCTAAACGGTTTATAATCCTTTATAACAACTCACAATGCTTCATAACACTGCATAACTCCTCATAATGCTTCACAACCTTTATTAAAGTGTTGTAAAAACATATAGCGCCTCATAACCCTTCGTAAAGTGTCATAAGAGCTTACTGTATATTACCTTAAAATTCATAGCATTTCAGAACACTTCGTAAGGCTTTATAACAGCTCATAATCTTTGGTGAAGCTTCATAACACTTCTCAATGCTGAATAACGCCGTATAATATTATGTATAGCTGCTAAACGGTTCCTCCAGGTTTCTCTCAATAGGAGCAAGAGGATGAAGGGCTTCATTGATAAAAATGTCCCCTGGCCCTCAATCCGTTAATCTGTGTCTCAGGCTCTGATTAGCACTGCATGTGCCTCCTCTGAGAGCTAAAGCTGCTGATCCTGTAATAGCAAAAACACCTTCAGGAGCGCTGCACTGATTTCTGACTCGGCACACACAAAACGCTTGATACTTACGACCCCAGAACTTCCTTGAAGTCGAAAATGTCCTTGATGTCGTTGGTGATTTTCTTCCAGCTGCAGTCGATCTCCTTCCGACCCATCGCGGCTCGAGTTTCACAAGCTGACTCCTGCAGCAGACACATGTTCATTCACAATGACACTTACATAAACATCACATGTGCTCGCAATCCTTCAGAAGTGTGACTTTACTCTTATATAAACGTGAATGTCGCACTAACGAGCGTGAGTTTTAATCTCTATGTGGGTTAGTTATATTGCTTTAACTCTCTCACACTGATATCTGGAGCAAAATCACAGACCACCAGAATAACTCATCAGACATTGTATTAGTTAATGTGAACAAAACATTATATTTTTACTGCACAGAATTGCACTGCACAAAAATTTTTGGTCCCTAATTTTTATCAATTTTACTCTATGAAGAATTTTTGGGTATAATATGTCACAGTTTACTTTATTTTGCTTTCCTCACTTACATAAATGAACTATAGTGTCCTGCACCCACTAGTAAAAAATATTATATTATTATAATATTATATCTGGTGTCTGAATAATTTTTGGTTTGACTGTATATATATATGTGTGTGTGTGTGTGTGTGTGTCTGTGTGTGTGTGTGTGTGTGTTACACTGAAAATAAATGGTATAGAAACAGTTTTCACTTAAATGTATTTAACAATTAATTACAAAGAAACGGAAGGCAATTAAATTAACATTAAATTTTGAAGTAGCAAAACAAACAGTATTTTCTTGTAAAATGTAATGTGCTCCAATAAACTTGTTTTTAAACTGTTTTATTTACAACTTTTTCTTCTTCCTCCTTTTTTTTACAGTGCAACTAATTAATTAACTAATGAGACCTTACTGTAAAGTGATACCGATTTCACAATAACTTCATTTAATAACATTAATAAGCATTATCACAACGAGCAGTAGCTACTCAACTTTAATGCATGCACTTTTCATTATATTCAAGACTACACGTTTATATGACGTTTCATTTACATTTATCTTTCGTCTTTTAATGTCTTTCTTTTTAACGTTTAACATTTACGGTCAAAATATTGACATCAGGCAACATTTACAGTTGAAAAATTTGAATTTAGAAAAACGAAATCGAACAACTGCTACAATAAATGAAACCATGCATGATAAACTCTGCTGATTATTCTCGGTTATTAATGAATATGAATATGCAGTGTCTTACCCGGAGCGGACTGCAGGAGTGAGAGCCGACGAGCATCTACCTGCTCTGGAGAGTGCGGGGGCGGGGCCGAGGCGCGTGACGTCACCAACGATCACCCGAGAGCCAATCAGAACAACACTGCATTACAAAGCCTCGCTCGCTTTCAAATTGGACGTAATATCTGATGTTAAATATGCTAACCTGTACTTTAATGATGACAAACCAACGCGGATTCATTTCTGCTCATTAATTTTGTGAGGAACTTTAAAAAAGCACACGTGTTCACCAATGTGAATCTTAATACCCTTACAAAATAGCGTATTTTTAATGCTTTCTTTAACATTTTTAAGACTTCAATGTAATGAAAATTGCAATAAAAGATGTATGCTAAAATGCAATGTTTTGATATATATATATATATATATATATATATATATATATTAAAAAGTTTTTTTTCAGTTTGGTGTATATATTATGCCAAATGTAAAAAAAAAAAATCGAATTAAAATAATCAAAATAAATAAATGCTAACCTCTGAAGGCATTCATCTATGTCTTGCACTGCTTAGATTATTCTGTTGATACAATTTCAACACTCAAAAGCTTCTAAAGGGTCATAAACTGTTCAAATAACATGAAAAACTAGTCTTTTATTGTATATGTTTGTGGTTGAGAGCATAAGTGCGTGTATCATTTCAGTGAGTTGAGAGAGTTTATCCTGTTTATCAGCACACGGCTCAATCATCTGCAGTAATATTACACCAGATTATAATCATAATGATTACATAACACAAAAACCTCCTTATCACTGGCTGGATGAATGATGTATAAGTGTTTTTTTTAAATATACCAATTATTACAATGACCTAATATGATGAATAATAATAATAATAATAATAATTAATTAATAATATACCAAAATGATTTAATATGAAATTAGTTGATTTATTTATCTTCTTTCAATAGTCCTACTCCACATATCTTCTCTTATAAACAAATAATATTATATTGTAATATAATATGTTGCATATTTAATGTAAATGGAACATAATTTTGCATAATTTTCTGTGATGCACATTGTTTTTAAAGTCTTATCTTTAAGATAACGGACTGTGTGTGTCTTTAACAACACTAGATGCTCGTTTAAGAACAATTTAAGCTCCTGTGAGTCGGTTTAATCTGGTTAAAATTACCTTACCAGAAAATTAAGAGCGCTTCCTGATCTCGTTTCTCATTCTGGGCTGTGATTGGCTACGCAGCAGGATGTGGGCGGGTTTAAGTTGCCCTAAAATTCACAGGACAGGAAAGAGAAGCGGTCATTTATTCCGAGGAGCCTGTGAAGGACCATTATCAAACGTCTGTAAGCGTTGATATAATTCCAGCAAAATGAGGATGAAAGTTTAATCCAAACCAGATAACATCCACTCAACTCTATTATTCAATTATATGGACATGTTTTTCATTCATAAACTGCATTAAGCCACATAATTGAATATTGATATCTCTGTCCAGTGCATTCATTACCAGAACAATCCAAATAAAAGCAGCGTGAAATGAGCAACAGCTGCCACGATTCGGTTTTGAAGCTTCTCATTGTCTCTCTGAATTTAATTACTGTTAATTAGCATCATTAATCAGTTTGCCATGGCTTCGCACCGGTTTCAGGAGAAACAAGCATATTCAGCTGCATTAAATCAGAATATTTAATGCTGATCTGTTTGTATCGTGTTCAGGACAGACGTGCGCAGCCACATTCACAAAGGTTACACTATAATCCAGTTCATCTGCGGTGCTCAGCAATGAGTGAATGAGTAAGTAACTCACCACTGCCACCTGGTGGAAACACGCAGTCAATTACACTCAACCCACTCAAAACCGAAACGGCCATTCATGTTGATTTGAATGTTTATTTTTAACTAAACTAGTCGTTTAAGATCAAATAACCACACTAAACCATCAGTTATTTATACAAACACTCATGACTACATATAAAAGAGCCGCCATCAGCATCATCAGACCGAATGCAAGCAAAATCATTCTGACGATCCATCCGCACGTAGACCTCCAGGACAACAGGGGGCGCTGTGGTGGAGCGAGACATCTGCAAACGTGACACAGCATGTCAATGGTATTATTTATGCACATAAATTATGATAATTACATGTAAACATACAGCTCAGGGTTGGGCTCCTCCCCTCGTTCTGACTCCTCCCCCTCAAATGAACTTCCTGTAGGAGAATAACGACGGCGATGGCGCAGCGACGTGATTTGCGTTGCACTGGCGAATACGAAGTGTGGTCACATGCACTTACATAGTGTACGGATACATCTCAAGAGCATTGGTTGCGTTTTACCTTTGAAACACGCTGCTGTCCACGTCATCGTCTTGGTTTAGACTGCTCGCGGGAGAATCTGCGGGAACTACTTCCTGTCTGAGAGATGCAGAAAATAATCAGTATCTCTGGCTGAATTAAGTCTTAGCTACTCTCAAATTTAAGGATGTGTGGTTTTACCTCCTGTCTGCTTGCGGCTTCTTTGCATCCAAACTAGCTTTGCAGTTCTCCAGAAACAAAGCCTCTAGATGCTTCAACTGCAGAAATAAAAACCCCTCGAAGACTCATGAAAACATTCAGATGCTAAACCTGAAGAAATGAATGCTGGAATATGGTCCATAAACACGTACCTCAGATTGAGTCGGGAGGAAGGTGATGCTGACCCTGCGACGAGTCGGCTACAACAAAAAACACAAGCTATTATTGATGGTCGGAATAATATAAAGCTAAAGGTAAAGGCAAAAAGAATGACATTGAGTAAAAATGTCACAATCTTCATATTTTGGCCAACTAAGTCTTTAAATAGGAGTTAGTGAGGTACTTACACTAGTCTTAAAGTTCATTCATGGTCAGTTACCTGTTGTGATGAATATCTGAACAGGTCTCGATCATCTGTTTGAGGAAAACTCTAGTTATATAAGAGTACAGATTTATTTAAACACTGGGATGAGATTCTCAGATGTCCTCCAGGCCACTAGGGGCAGCACTGACCTGTGGAGTCACTGTGCAATCGGCCCTTCCTCCTGTGCAGCAGCTTTCTGACCTCCAGCATCTCCTCGCTCTGTATAGCGTGACGTCTCTTGAGATGCTCCACGTGTACTGACATCAGCTCTACTGCATGACTGACACGCGTTTCCTCATGCATGCAAAACATGAACAATGCATGGTTAATATTAAAAGGCTCAGTGCACTGTCTGTGGTGTGACATCTCTGGTTTGAGGTGTTTGATTTTGTAAGGTACCTGGTGTGTAGCTCCGAGCATCTCTGCTGTTTTGAGGACATTGTCCGTGTTGCTTTCAAGCATCTGCAGGTTGTTCTCCATCTGCTGCACCATCTTTTTGCTGTCCACCTCATGTAGGCGCTCATACAACACCTGCAAGATGACAAACTAGGGATGCACCGATACTGGTCTCCTGTACTCGTACTCGTTAAAATGCCCCGATACCAAACGCCGATACCACACAGCATGTGATAAGCGCCATATTCAAACAAAGAAACACCGACAACAGAACAACAGACAGCAGAAAGGAGTTAAGGATGTCTACTACGAAGTATATGTATGCAATGAATATAATGTTAAACATTCAGTATTAATGCCTGTATAGCTGGTGTGCGCGAGCTGATAAACAAAGCACGCTGAGTGGATTGAGCGCGCGGCGGCGCAGATGCGTGAGCTTGTCGAGTGAATATACCTTTCTCACAGACATCACTGGAAAGTTTGTAGTTCGGTCGGATGTGTCAAAAACAAGTAAGTAAAACAATTCACAAGTCACTTAACGGTAGGGAGAGAGAGAGAGCGAGAGAAAGATAGAGAGAGAGAGCGAGAGAGAGCGCGCACTTCTGTTGTGTGATCTTTGATGGTCACTCACTTAGCACACGCATCATTTGAATTAAATGACTTCCTGGCGAAAGTGAAACTAGCAACCTGTGAGAAATGCGCTAGACTGTACTACTGTCCTCTCATTCTGCACCAGTACAAACCCTTCCCAACACTCTTGCAACTCATTGACAATGTCCCCACAACACTCTCACAATGCTCCCACAGCACCCCCACAATCTCTTCATAAAGTTCTAACGACTCTTACAACCATTCCACAACATTCTCACAACGCTCTCACAACCATTCCACAACACTCTGATAAAGTACCCTTTACTACTGCAATGTGTCCAGAACCCTCTTATAACAACCTTAAAAACAACTTTCTCACAGTTCTCACATAATCCTCCACAACACTTTCTCACAATGCACCCAAAATGCCCTCAATATGCTTCCACAACGTCACCACAACTCTCTCACAATGCTCTATCAACCCTCTCATAGCACTCTAAAAATTGTCCCACAATGCTCTCCCAAAGCACTATTCCACAACCCTCTCGCAATTCTCCCATAATATCCTACAACACTCTCACAACCCTCTCAAAATGCTGTCAACCCTCTCACAATGCTCCATAATATGTCCCACAACACAACGCTCCAATAACATTCTCACAACATCCCCACAACCCTCTGACAAAGCTCTAAAAAATGTTCCAAAATCCTTCTCACAATTCTTCCAAAATTCTCTCATAATTCCCCACAATGCCCTCACAACTTTGTTACAACCCTCCCACAATGTGCCCAAAATGCCCTCACAACCCTCTAAAAATGTCCCAAAACCCTTTCACAATCCCCTCACAATGCAGCCCCATAATCCCCCACAACCTTGTCACAACCCTCTTACAATGTACCCAATATGCACTCACAATGTACCCACAACCATTCCACAACGCTCTCACGACCATTCCACAACACTCCCATAACACTCACAAAGCCCCCACAACCATCCCGCAATGCTCTCACAACATTCCAACAACCATTCCACAACACTCCCATAACACTCACAAAGCCCCCACAACCATCCATCCCGCAATGCTCTCACAACGTTCCAACAACCATTCCACAACACTCTCACAACTCTCCCACAGCCATCCCACAATGCTCCTACAACCATCTCACAACACTCTCACAACGTGCCAACAACCATTCCACAACCATCCCACAATGCTCTCACAACATTCCAACAACCATTCCACAACACTCTCACAACTCTCCCACAACCATCCCACAATGCTCACAATGCTCCAGTGGTGGACGAAGTACACAAATCAAGTACTTGAGTAAAAGTACAGATCCGTATAATAAAATATTACTCCAGTAAAAGTAAAAGTACTCAGTTTTCAATTTTACTTGAGTGAAAGTACAAAAGTACTTTTTTATGTACTTAAGTAAAAAAGTACCGATAGATGAATGTTTATTTTGCAGTTTTATATAGGGTACTTTTATCATTTAATTTTATATTAGCATATATATTTTTTTATAATCCTACTGCTCAAAATACCTGGGATTACAGTAACGAAGTAAAACTACTCCGTTACTGTCCACCACTGCAATGCTCCCACAACCATCGCACAATGCTCTCACAATGTTCCAACAACCATTTGCCCTGGAATTATTACAGAGGTTGTGTGAGAAAAACACAGACATAGCAGATTCAGACGGGATTAAAATCACAAAGTATGTCTGTGAAACACAAATTTCTCTAAAGACCCCCTGGAAAAGTAGTCCTGTTCCGAATAGGACTTTTGTTGCAGCACTGAATTACAGTTACACTTACACTATGTTGGACCCACCCACATTTTTCTTTGCTTCCGACGCCCATGGCAACAACCATTCCACAATGCTCCCACAATGCTTTCAAAACCATTCCACAACACTCCCACAACGCTCTCACAACACTCTCACAACCATTCCACAACACTCTCAGAATGCTCTCACAACCATTCCACAATGCTTCCACAACCCTCTCACAACCATTCCACAACCCTCTCACAACCATTCCACAACATTCTCACAACGCTCTCACAACCATTCCACAACGCTCTCACAACCATTCCACAACGCTCTCACAACCATCCCACAACCCTCTCACAACCATTCCACAACCCTCTCACAACCATTCCACAACATTCTCACAACGCTCTCACAACCATTCCACAACGCTCTCACAACCATTCCACAACGCTCTCACAACCATTCCACAACGCTCTCACAACCATTCCACAACCCTCTCACAACCATTCCACTATGCTCTCACAACCATTCCACAACACTCACAACCCTCTCACAACCATTCCACAACGCTCTCGAAACAATTCCACAACACTCACGACGCTCCCACAACGCTCTCACAGCCCTCAGTATCATCTCAGGCGTGTCTGCGGTACCTGCAGCATCTCTCTGCTCTGTCTCAGCTCTCTCTGCAGGTTCTCTTCTGCGACGCTGCGGTCGTGTCGCTCGGCCTGCAGCCGCTGGGTCAGCGTGTACTGGTCGCAGTGAAACCCCACTGCAATCTGGGTAAACGTGCTCTGCGTGTGTTTTACAGATGTTACCGACGTCTGGAGGTGTTCGGATCTACATCTAACATACATTCAGACAGACTCACCTCCACTTCCTCCTCCGTCATCTCCACGCAGCTGTGAGAAACACTTCCTGTTAGCGTTAGCATTAGCATACTGTGTGTGTTTCATTGGGTCTTTACCTCTTTAATCCCAGTCGGTCCACAATGGATAAACTCTCCCAGGAAGCTGCCAGCAGGTTCTTTGAGTTTGAATCTGTTTAGTGTGAACAAAACCAGCTAAAGTTTTTCTCGCTAAGCATGCTATTATGATACTATGGTATCAATGGTATGTTCGCAAGCGTGTGTATGTTGTACCGTCATCGCTGTCGTCACTGTCTCCCAGTATTCCAGTATAATTATCCAGGCCTGATTCACTCATCTGCTGATAAAACACTGATATACTAATATAACACTACACATACTATATTTACTGTAATATAGAGTGAAGCTCTTCTTACCGTAGCTGCCGTGTTTGTATGCAGTCCGTTCAGAGATAAAGAGTCAATCATAATCTTCTTAACGCTCATCAGGCCTGAACACTGATCTGGAATCATCTGTGGTGATGTGAAGCAGCTCAACACACACAACACCACTGATCCCAGAGCAGCAGCAAGCCACAGCATGACAGCAGCTCAGTGTGGAACCGCCACAGACCAGAGCCACTCAAACTCAAAACTACATTCCCCAGCAGCAAACGTGAGACTAAAGGGGTCAAAGGTCATCGGTCACAAGATAGCAGAGAAAAAAATGTCTATGAATAAATTAAATTGTTTAATAAATATCACTTCAGTATCACTTTTTTAATTAAAAATGTGTATTATTATTATTATGTATTATTATTTGTATCTTTATTAAACTGATTAATTCATCAATATTGGCATTTCAAGTCATTTTCCTGACAATTTTTTGAATAATGCTGAAATTTCAATGAACTTATTGTGTCTAAATAAATAAATACATAAATAAAAATGAATGCAATTATTTAATGCACTTATGTTTAATAAAAATATTTCTTATTATTCGTTAGTTTACATTTCTAGTTTTTTTAAATTATTGTTTTTTTAAAAGTCATTTTCCTAGCCATTTTTTTAACATAACATATTAATAAACATACTAAATCTTGTTTTAGCAAATAATTAAAACAAGGAATCTAAAACACACAGTGACCCTCAAAAATGTCCAAAAAATTCAAAACACCCAGATTACTCCCTAAATATATATCTCTCAAAAACACCTCAATGATACCCTAAAAACACCCAGTGACCCCCAAAACCACCAAATGAATCTCTAAAACACCCAGATTACTCCCTATTTATTGAACCTTATAAACACCCCAATGAACCGCTAAAACACCCAGTGACCCCCAAAACTGCCAAACGAACTCTGAAACACCCAGATTTTTTTCTAAATACTTAATGACCTTCAAAAACACGCCAATGATCCCCTAAAACACCCAGTGACCCCAAAATGCCTAGATAACTCCCTAAATATTTGACCCTCAAAAACACCCCAATGATACCTTAAAATGCATGGTGTATTTCCAAATATGAGCTACAGAACTCGTGACTAGTGTTTGAGCATATCAGAGTCAAGAGTACAAGAACTGAAAAACTGAGAGCTGATTTACACAACTGTACAAAAAAATCAAAACTTTGACAACCTTATAGAAATCTAAGGAACCGTCTTCATTGACTGCTGAGATTCTTTGTTTATGAATGTGCAAAACACTGTTTGGTTCTGTAACAGTTCATTCATGTGTGTCTGAAGCCCCATGATTTGAGAGCTGATCCGTCTAATCTGTATTAGGCAGATTTCAGCATCTCACGTGACCAAATCCTGCTTGAAACCCTTAAATGCTTTTGTTTTGCGCTCCGACTCAGCGTGAGCAACAGCAGAATCCGGACTGGAATCGGACCGCTTGCTGGGACGCGGAACTAGCGCAGAACACACACAATGGAGAGAGGGCGAGTTATGCCGCCCTGGGGCCGCATTGTTCATACAACATCTGTGGAGCACATTCACACACACACACACACACACACACACACACCCTTAAAACAAACAAAGATCATACACCACACACACGTACTAACACAAATAATCACGTGTAATGACAATCATAATCAGATGGGCGTGTTGTCCTGAGATCCACATGAGTGTTCTGTTCACGCGTTTGCTTCATGACCTTACGGAGAGGAAACAAATCCAACAGAACGCAGGGTCACGACCTTCAGCTGAGGAGGAAATATACGTAACGGACCGGAAACCACCTGACAGAAGAACACGACTCAGAGGAAGAGAACATACCCTTGAGAACCTTTCACTGACCCTCACGCCCTGATACAACACGACTGATTCTCAAAACACACAATGAGCCTCAAAAACATCCCACTGACCTGTGACACACCATCTGAACCTCAAAAACACCACAGTGAAGACCTAAAATGCCCCATTCACCCTGATGATCCTCTTAAACAGCCAGTGACCCTCAAAAAACATCCAGAAACTCCAGAATACAAAGATTACTCCTTAAATACTTATTAAACCTTAAAAACAGCCCCAAATGATCCCCTAAAACACCCAGTGACCCCCATAACTGCCAAACGAACTCCGAAACACAGATTATTCTATAAATGCTTAATGACCCTCAAAAACACCTCAATGATCCCCTAAAACACCCAGTTACCCCCAAAATGCCCTGAAACCCATGAACACCCAGATTACTCCCTAAATATTTAATGTCCCTCAGAAACACCTCAATGATTTCCTAGAACACACAGTGACCCTCAAAAATGTCCAGAAATTCAAAACACCCAGATTACTCCCTAAATATATGTCCCTCAAAAACACCTCAAGGATACCCTACAAACACCCAGCGACCCCCAAAACCACCAAATGAATCTCCAAAACACCCAGATTACTCCCTAAACACTTACTGAACCTCAAAAACACCCCAATGAACCCATAAAACACCCAGTGACCCCCAAAACTGCCAAACAAAATCTGAAACACCCAGATTATTCTCTAAATACTTAATGACCCTCAAAAACACCTCACTGATTCCCTAAAACACCCAGTGACCCCCAAAATGCCCAGAAACCCATAAACACCCAGATAACTCCCTAAATATTTGACCCTCAGAAACACCCCAATGATACCTTAAAACACCCAGTGACCCCCAAAACCACCAAACGAAACTAAAACACCCAGATTACTCCCTAAATATTTAATGTCCCTCAAAAACACCCCAATGATCCGCTAAAACACCCAGTGACCCCCATAAAAACCCAATGAAACTCCATCACTCTCAGATTGCTCCCTGACCCTCAAAACACCCACTAGCTCTCAAAAACATAATTGACCTTAAAAAATTACACCTCATTTAATATATTTATCCTGTGTGTCCTCTTAAGATGAAAAAAACAGTTAGTTAAACCATGGTAATCACAAATTAACCATGGTTTTGCTACACTAACCATAGTTTAACCATGGTATTTGTAGTAAAACGGTGGTTATACAAAAAAAAGAAAAAAAAAAGGAAAAAGACATTACTACACTTTTACTATGGCTAATTTTCTTGAGAGATTTGTATTTGTGTATTCTTTCTCTTTTTTTCTTTTTATGCTTTTGTTTTTATAACTGCACGGCCTTAATGGTTTGATGTTTTCTTCTGTTTAATAAGAAAAATCTGAAAAAATGATTCGCGATCTGCGCTCCGAAGTCCCAATCTGACACAAATTATTCAGGAAATGATTTGCGAACCCGCTCTGAAGTTCCGATCTAAATAAAATGATTCGCGATTTGTGCTCCAAAGTCCCGATCTGAATAATGCACCATATACCCTTAAATAGGGCACAGCCATTTTTAGTGGTGTAAAAGCAGCAAATGGGGTAAACTTTAGAACACTTCGGCCAATTTGCTTGTTTAAAAAAATTAATAAAAAATAAAATTTGCTCCAACACACCCAGGTGACACCCAAAAACACCCACACACCCTCTAAAACAACCACTTACCTCAAAAATAATCCAGTAACCCCTAAAATCTCTCTTTGAACATAAAAGATGTTGGTTTGGTTTGCACTACACAAGCATGTTTAGGAATCAACCCAGAAGATGCATTAGTGAGGTTTTACCCTGTAGTTTTATTCAGATGTTCTTCAGGCGTTTTACAAAAGCCTGTAGAAAACATCAGCGGTCGTTCATCCTGCAGTGCAGATGGAGGAATGTGTTCCCCTCATTCACATGGACACATTTCATTGGCATTCATCTCCGTTCAAAACGGCACAGATTCACAGCATCTACAGGATCCAGTTAGCAGCACAACCGCGGGAAACAACACCAGACTGAGGTCAAAGGTCACAGCCGATACAGGAACAGCTTTATATAATGATATGCTCGATTGGGGACATCGTGTTGCGACCACAGCCACTGATTCAGGAAACCAACTAATAAAGCGTTATTAAATAACATTAATATAAACTCTGGAGTCAGATATTCAATCACTGATCTGAGCTCTGATATAAATGTGATCACAGTATAATTTCTCAGAAACGCAAACAGAAAGAAACAATTAAAAAAAATGGAAAGTTCGAGGTTTGCAAGTTGTAATGACGTTCTGCCAGTTGTTCGGGTGTTGCAATAGCGATCCCCGCTAAGAAAAACCAGCCTAAACTGGTCTTAGCTAGTCTTGTAGCTGGCTTGTAAAGAGGGTTTGGGCAGGTGAGGCTGGGAGACCAGATAAGACCAGCTTAAACCAGGTAAGACCAGCAAACCATCATAGGCTGGTTTAAGCATTGTTTTGTTTCTTAAGCGATCTAGTTTTAATCTCTTGAAGCATTTAAGATTAGTGAAAGTTTCATGTGTCGTTTAATTTTGAAATGCATTTCATAACGATTCGAAACAATGCAAGAGCTTGTTGCATTCTCAATGCCGCCACAAGGGGCGCTATTGGGGACATTAGCATTAAAGTCAGCCCAACTACTATCAAGACGGAGCAGAATCTTGCTGAGCAGATTAGTTAAAGTTAGTTAAATGTGTTGACGTGTTTACATGTAGCTAGTAGAAAAAAATAACATCTTGTTTAATAATTTGATCATTTGAAGGTAACTCTAATGCCCCCTTCAGTGCTGAGGTTTGTTACCGCCACATGAACACAAACGCATACGTTTAAATACAACAATGCGCTCGTATGTTCCGTTAGCGTTGTTTTTGGCTTTATCAGCAACACAACGAAAGGCTAGCTTGCGAACGACCCAAACAAATGAAAATGGAGAAAACTAAACGGATTTCACGAATAGCAGCAACCTTTGGTATTTAATTTCAGACGGCAAAATAGCTATAGTCGCGGTAGCGCTGCAGTATTTCGCAAGTGTCTTATTGGTCAACGCGCTTTTGTCACAACTTAAATGAATAGGAATGCACTGCTGCGATTTGAAGACGCCGGAAATTTGAGGCGAGTATTGTTGTGTATAAACAGCGCAATATTGCGTTTCACTGACGTCTCTTTGACCCGCACAATCTGACCCAGTCCGGTTTAGAGTTAAGTTTGCGCTGATTTCATCAGCGACAAATCGTCCGTTTTATAAAAACAACAACTCTGAAGGTCACAGTGATCGGTCAGCGTGCCTGGAATGGTTCGACTCAGTACATGTCCCTGTAGATCTCCTGCAGCAGCGGATGCAGCGACGTCTCGGACTCCGTCTTCTTGATCTTCTGCACCAGCTGCGCGTTCTCCGTCACCAGCTGCCGCAGGTCTGCGAGCTTCTGCAGAAGTTTGGGGAAGATGAAGCTGGCGTCGGGATGATTGAGCTGCAGGTGCTGGTTGAGGGCCTGCAGGATGTTGTCCTGGATCTCCTCCACCTGGTGGACGTTCACGAGACCTGGACGATCTACATGCAAGCACACCTATTTTAATTGCGCAATTATGTACTGAACTTACTTAAACCTCTGCACTGAACTTCACAGTAAAACACTAACAGTATACATCACTTTAAGTCATATATAAAAGCTATACATACATTTATAAGTCTCTTGAGTATACTGCGTACTATGTGTATATTATGGAAATGTATATATTGTGAAAAATGTGTATATTGTTATTTATGTATATTGTCAATTTTTCATATCTTGTTGCTTGTACTACCTAAGAATTTCACCATCGGTATACTTGTGTACACGATGTGTGGCAATAAAGAGATTTGATTTTGATTTGATGTATTTAAACTAGGGATGGGCGATATGGGCTTGAAAAAATAAATCATGATACTTTCTGGTATTTATTGCGATAACGATATCAATGACGATAATTCAGGAAATCCTGTTTCTTTAGAGAAAAGTATTATCTTTTCTATTTTTACCCAAAATACGGTGTTGTGAGCATTACTGAGTACACACATAATGTAATGACGGTTTAATTCATACTGGAAGCCGGAGGGCGCTCTTGCGCAGAAACTCCACACATGCATAGCAGAAGTAATACCACTGACGACGCTCCAGGAAATCCCTAATATGGACAAAGGCATCCAGTTATTGCTGAATAAAACGCACAACGGAGATAAAGAAATTTTAACTGATGAAACTTGAAGACTATAAACATACGATTGCACAAAATATAGCTATGGTCTGTGTTCTTCAAGCAATCTTGGGTATTTTTTATAAGGAAAGTATATTTATAATGCAATACTGATCGACATAGCCTTTATCGCTGTATATAATACTATCACTCTGTAATATGAAACCACGTCTGGTCACAAAAAGAAGTTATTTCAAACACTCAACTATGTTATTAAGTTAATTTGGAGAAAAAGCATGCCAATAAATTATATCTTTGTTGGACAACAGGTTTGTAAACAGGCTCATACACATGCAAAACTGTGCTACTGTACTACATTTATTCAGACCGATTTTTTGTGCACGGTACAGCCCTGACCAAACCAGTTCCAGAATGTAGAAGGAGCTCCTCATTTAGCAATAAACTCCTCCTCAATTTGACGTCCGCCTTCCGCCACACAGTCGCACACATAAATATGTCAACAACTAGGCTTTATCGTTATTATCGCAGAAAGACTAATTCTTATCATAGGGAGAAATTTTACCGGTATATCGCAAATGATAAGATATCGGCCATCCCTTACAATCTTGCTGCAGTTTCATCTTTAACCACTAGGGGTCAACGAAACGGAAACACTCTCTCACCTCCACAGAGGATAATGGCAGCCACGAAGAGTGCGAGGTCGCTGTCGTCCAGCTCGAGAGCGTTAAACTTCACTGCGAACTCAAACTTTGGCTCCATGATCTCGCTGAAGGGTTTGCGCAGACTGCGCAGGAACTCTCTCGTCACGAAGCCCCGCCCATTCGCCACCAGCAGCCCGTCTTTATTCATGAGCGACGGCAGCATGGCGAAGATTGCCTCGTGGACCCCGTATTTCAGCAGCGTCACCTGCAGGAGCGGATTTATATGTAAAGCGTTCTTGCGTAAACCGTCACATTTTTTGGGGTTTCACAAACAAGATTTACTAAAGAATAGTTTTCTGAAGTATTTAGAATAATATACGTTCTGCTTGCGTTTAATGAGACAAATGTGTATGCTATAATGACTTTAAGATTTATTCACACAAAGATTCGTTTTGCCTGCATTAAATGCAATGATTTATGCAACTTTACAAAAAGTGAAATGCGTTAGATTAAATGCAACAATGTACTCAAGAACTGTTTAATGAACATTTTAAACAGCAATTTATTCTGATTGTATTTTGTGAATCAAATTCAATGCAACATTTTATGATTGATTTACAGAGAATTTTTTTTTTAATTAATTGCATTAAATGCAATAACCTGACTTAATGACTTTACAAACAATTTTTTTACTAAAAGTTGTTCTGCCCACATTTCATTAAACTAATCAATGGTACATTTTACATGAGAATAATTTGATCTACATACACGCTATCTCTTTATTAACTGTTTACAAAGAAATGCTTGTGTTTTTGGGAAATTCTTGCAACAACAAGAAATATTTTACAGTCAATTTTTTGGATTCTGCATGTGTTTAACGAATTGCATTAGATGCGACAATTTGCCTTCCATCACTTTACACACAATTTCAATAAAATGTGTTTGCAAGTTTTATGAAACAATCTGAATGCAACATTTTTCACTTGATCTACACAATTTGTTTTGCTTTTTCAATTTAACCGAATGTAACAATTTGCGCAATAATGAATTTACGAATTAAGTAGACATCTGCATTCTGTTTCAATTCTGTGAATTAGACTTCGTTTAGTTTAACTGAGCTTGGATTGTCTTTTTACATAGTTGGAAATCTTGTACTTTTTACGCAACATAACAGAGATAACCCCCGCCCCCCCCCGCCCCCCGACTGCGTTACCTGGTCATTCAAGAAAAGGTCGATGAATCCGGGGATGCTTTTGGAGAACTCCGTGAGTTCCCGTACGGTTTCCACGGTCGTGCACTGACAGCGGTAGAACACGTGCACGCCAATCTCCTTATTGGGCGGAGCTCCGTTAATCACCTGATTCCAGACCAGACCGTTTTCCGCCTGCCACAGCGAGTCCATGTCATGAACGACAAACGGCTGAAGGACACACAGAGACAAAACGCTTCGTTTTCGCAACTGTGTTTATTTGCAGGGCTGTTTTACTTTTGGCATGTCTCGAGCAGGTTACCGGGCTTGCGTTGGTCTTCCCCGTCAGGATGTTGCGAGCTTTCTTCTTGGTCATGTTCAGATTCTTCAGGTAGGCGTTGTTGACCCGTTTGGCGAGAGATTTCAGATCTGACCCGCTGGAGTCCTGAGAGCTCTTTTCCCCCGCTAACAGACATATGTGTATTCGAGGAACAGTTGCGATAACACAACACTGATTTGACAGCTGTACGTTGTTCAGAAGACACCGGAGCCCCGCAGTACGCCCACCCCAGACCGACCGCCTGCCGCACGGCATTCTGGGAACTAACACACACCAGCTGTAGAGACATGAGACGTCTGCGGCCGAACCAAAGCAAAGCCAAGCATTCCCAGACTGACAGAGACACTGCTGTCTTTAGACCTCTGACACACAGACACACACACACTCTCACTCTCACACTCACTCTCACACTCACTCTCACACTCTCTTCTTGAGCGGGTTACCGGGCTTGCGTTGGTCTTCCCCGTCAGGATGTTGCGAGCTTTCTTCTTGGTCATGTTCAGATTCTTCAGGTAGGCGTTGTTGACCCGTTTGGCGAGAGATTGCAGATCTGACCCGCTGGAGTCCTGAGAGCTCTTTTCCCCCGCTAACAGACCTGCGACTAGCTTACGCTTCTCTGCCTCCGGCATCCGCCCGTATCGGATCGCTACAAACACAGAATCTCACTCAACACGCTAGAAAGTCATGTTTGTTTTATTGTTCGCTAATGTCTGTTGTTGTTTCGCTCACCGTCATGGGACATCCCGAGCATCAGACACTTTTGAAAACGACAGAACTGACATTTATTCCGACTTTTCTTTTGGATCTTACAGCTGCGCTCGCATTTCTCATATTCCAGCTTCATACGAACGGTCCTCCGGAAAAATCCCTGAGAGTAATAGAGACACTATATACTTATGCATAAAACATTTTACAGTTCATTTACACAGAAATGCACTATGCATGTGTTCACTGAATTGCATTAAATGCAACAATCTGACTCGTTTACGAACGATTTCACAAAAAGTCGTTCTGTCTGCATTTCAATAAACGAATTTAACGTTACAATTTACGAGTGAATGATTTTGTGATTGATCTACATATAAATGTGTTCTAATAGTTTTTATTACATTGCATTTAATGCAACACTTTACTAAAGAACGTTTTTTGAGCTATTTAAACAGAAATTAGTTCTGCTTGTTTTGCATTTAAGATTTTACAATGATTTACACAGAAATGCATTCTGCGTGTGTTCAATGAACACGTTCGTATGACTTTATGAACAATTTCATAAAAAGTTGTTCTGCCCACATTTCATTCAACTAATTTAATGTTACAATTTATGCAAGATAGTGTTCTACTAGTGTTACATGTGTTGCATTACATGCAACATTTTACTTAAAAATGGTTTTATGAACTATTTATACAGATTTTTTTAATCAAATTCAATGCAACTTATGCATGAAACATTTTACGACTGGTTTAAACAGAAATGCATTCCGCATGCGTTTAATCTGATTTGAATGACTGTATAAACAATTTCACAAAAAGTTTTGTCCACATTTCATTAAACTATTTATTCTGATTGTATTTTGTGAATCAAATTCAATGCAACATTTTATGATTGATTTACAGAGAAATGCTTGTGATTTTGGGAAATTCTTGCAACAAGAAATATTTGACAATCGATCTACGTTGTGGGATACAGCACGCATTTTGGATTCTGCATGTGTTTAACGAATTGCATTAGATGCGACAATTTGCCTTCGATCACTTTACACACAATTTCAATAAAATTTGTTTGCAAGTTTTATGAAACAAATTGAATGCAACATTTTTCACTTGATCCACACAAAAATTTGTTCTGCTTTTTCAATTTAACCGAATGCAACAATTTGCGCAATAATGAATTTACGAATTAAGTCGACATCTGCATTCTGTTTCAATTCAGTGCATTAGACTTTGTTTAGTTTAACTGAGCTTGGATTTTTTTTTACTAGTTTTTTTTTTTTTACATAGTTGAAAATCTTGTACTTTTTACGCAACACATATTTAAATGTTACAATTTAGGCAAGAACGATTTACTGATTTATCTGTGTTTAATGCATTGCATTAAATGCAAGACTTTACTTAAGAACTTTTATGAACTGTTTTTTTATAGATTTTATGAAGTCATATGTGAGCATGACCTCTGACCTTGCAGCCCTCACAGGCATGAACGCCGTAGTGGAATCCTGACGCTCTGTCGCCACAGATGCGACACTCCATGTTTAGCCCCGCCCCCTCCACACGGCCCTGCAGGAGCTGCTCCGACGGAGATGATGCTTTGGAGAGATCTACACACAAATGCACAATCAAACACTTCAGACGTCTTCTAAACGAATGTACCGTGCGAAACTAATCATCCAATCACCTGTGGAGGCTTCAGGACTGGCTGTGCTGCGGCTCGTGTTGCTCTGCTCTTCCAGTTCGTTCGCCTCCTGCCGATTCGTCTCCCAGCTAAGCTCCTCCCCTTGCAGATCCATACCGTCCTCAGGCTCCACCCCCACATCCAGCTCCAGGTTAAGCTCCGGCCCCACTCCCAGCTCACACAGCACGTCCTCTAGATGTTTGTCGTCTGGCCCCTCCCCCTGGCTACTGCAGGGGGAGGAGTCTTCATTCCCCATACAGACTCCGCCCACCACGCCGGGGTCTCTGGGTAATCTGCTGCTCACGGCCAGAAAGGCAGAGTCTCTTCCGTCCATCTCCAGAAACTCAAAGATGCTCATGAGCCGCGGCGATCATAACAGCACCTGAGAGACGCAAATACATTACAGACGCGTTTTATATAAACATACACGCTGTTTTATACGTTGTCTAAACAAACATACATTACATTATAAAAATACTTCATAAACCAGGATTGTTATAGTTAACTAAAAATAAAAGCATTGAAAAAAGAAACATTTTCGTAACTTGAAATAAAATAAATGTTAAATCGAATAAACATACATTATAAAAATACTTTATATATAAAGCAGGGTTATTATAGTTAACTTAAAATAAAACCAAAAAAATTGTTACTTGACATAAAATAAATGTTAAATTTAATATCAAAAACTTATTTTTTTCATCTAGTTTCCGAAGCACATTTCTCGTTTTCATATAATTTGATGTACAAAAATAACTAAAACTACTGTAAACATTAATAAAAACATAATAGAAATATTTTAAAACAACAAAAACTAATTAAAAATCCCTATAATTTTACCAAGAATAACAGCAGAAAATATAAAAATAACAATTTTATTCAAAATATTTAAAAAACTGTTTAAAAAAAATAGTATCTCAATAGTACTAAAATTAAATGTATATAACTTTAAATATAAACTAATAATATAAAATATTTATAGTTAATTTATATAAATAATATAAAAACATATACTTTAATAAAAATTAAATTGATTGATTTTATTTCATTGATTTATTTTACATCCCCTCTCTATATAGACAATATATGCCCACATACATAAATACATAATAAAATACATACATACATAAAATAAATATTAAATATAATACTAAAAACATACAAAAATGTCAAAGATGAGACATACAATTTTGGTGTTTGCATTTTATACATAGAAAGCATATTATGTGGACACACACTCTCACTCTCACACACACTCACACACACAGACACACTCACACTCACACAGACACACACACTCTCACTCTCACTCTCACAGACACTCACTCTCACTCTCACACAGACACACACACTCTCACTCTCACACAGACACACACACTCTCACTCTCACACACACTCACACACACAGACACACTCACACTCACACACACACTCACACTCACACTCTCACTCTCACTCTCACACAGACACACACTCACTCTCACACAGACACACACTCACTCTCACACAGACACACACTCACTCTCACACAGACACACACTCACTCTCACACAGACACACACTCACTCTCACACAGACACACACTCACTCTCACACAGACACACACTCACTCTCACACAGACACACACTCACTCTCACACAGACACACACTCACTCTCACACAGACACACACTCACTCTCACACAGACACACACTCACTCTCACACAGACACACACTCACTCTCACACAGACACACACTCACTCTCACACAGACACACACTCACTCTCACACAGACACACACTCACTCTCACACAGACACACACTCACTCTCACACAGACACACACTCACTCTCACACAGACACACACTCACTCTCACACAGACACACACTCACTCTCACACAGACACACACTCACTCTCACACAGACACACACTCACTCTCACACAGACACACACTCACTCTCACACAGACACACACTCACTCTCACACAGACACACACTCACTCTCACACAGACACACACTCACTCTCACACAGACACACACTCACTCTCACACAGACACACACTCACTCTCACACAGACACACACTCACTCTCACACAGACACACACTCACTCTCACACAGACACACACTCACTCTCACACAGACACACACTCACTCTCACACAGACACACACTCACTCTCACACAGACACACACTCACTCTCACACAGACACACACTCACTCTCACACAGACACACACTCACTCTCACACAGACACACACTCACTCTCACACAGACACACACTCACTCTCACACAGACACACACTCACTCTCACACAGACACACACTCACTCTCACACAGACACACACTCACTCTCACACAGACACACACTCACTCTCACACAGACACACACTCACTCTCACACAGACACACACTCACTCTCACACAGACACACACTCACTCTCACACAGACACACACTCACTCTCACACAGACACACACTCACTCTCACACAGACACACACTCACTCTCACACAGACACACACTCACTCTCACACAGACACACACTCACTCTCACACAGACACACACTCACTCTCACACAGACACACACTCACTCTCACACAGACACACACTCACTCTCACACAGACACACACTCACTCTCACACAGACACACACTCACTCTCACACAGACACACACTCACTCTCACACAGACACACACTCACTCTCACACAGACACACACTCACTCTCACACAGACACACACTCACTCTCACACAGACACACACTCACTCTCACACAGACACACACTCACTCTCACACAGACACACACTCACTCTCACACAGACACACACTCACTCTCACACAGACACACACTCACTCTCACACAGACACACACTCACTCTCACACAGACACACACTCACTCTCACACAGACACACACTCACTCTCACACAGACACACACTCACTCTCACACAGACACACACTCACTCTCACACAGACACACACTCACTCTCACACAGACACACACTCACTCTCACACAGACACACACTCACTCTCACACAGACACACACTCACTCTCACACAGACACACACTCACTCTCACACAGACACACACTCACTCTCACACAGACACACACTCACTCTCACACAGACACACACTCACTCTCACACAGACACACACTCACTCTCACACAGACACACACTCACTCTCACACAGACACACACTCACTCTCACACAGACACACACTCACTCTCACACAGACACACACTCACTCTCACACAGACACACACTCACTCTCACACAGACACACACTCACTCTCACACAGACACACACTCACTCTCACACAGACACACACTCACTCTCACACAGACACACACTCACTCTCACACAGACACACACTCACTCTCACACAGACACACACTCACTCTCACACAGACACACACTCACTCTCACACAGACACACACTCACTCTCACACAGACACACACTCACTCTCACACAGACACACACTCACTCTCACACAGACACACACTCACTCTCACACAGACACACACTCACTCTCACACAGACACACACTCACTCTCACACAGACACACACTCACTCTCACACAGACACACACTCACTCTCACACAGACACACACTCACTCTCACACAGACACACACTCACTCTCACACAGACACACACTCACTCTCACACAGACACACACTCACTCTCACACAGACACACACTCACTCTCACACAGACACACACTCACTCTCACACAGACACACACTCACTCTCACACAGACACACACTCACTCTCACACAGACACACACTCACTCTCACACAGACACACACTCACTCTCACACAGACACACACTCACTCTCACACAGACACACACTCACTCTCACACAGACACACACTCACTCTCACACAGACACACACTCACTCTCACACAGACACACACTCACTCTCACACAGACACACACTCACTCTCACACAGACACACACTCACTCTCACACAGACACACACTCACTCTCACACAGACACACACTCACTCTCACACAGACACACACTCACTCTCACACAGACACACACTCACTCTCACACAGACACACACTCACTCTCACACAGACACACACTCACTCTCACACAGACACACACTCACTCTCACACAGACACACACTCACTCTCACACAGACACACACTCACTCTCACACAGACACACACTCACTCTCACACAGACACACACTCACTCTCACACAGACACACACTCACTCTCACACAGACACACACTCACTCTCACACAGACACACACTCACTCTCACACAGACACACACTCACTCTCACACAGACACACACTCACTCTCACACAGACACACACTCACTCTCACACAGACACACACTCACTCTCACACAGACACACACTCACTCTCACACAGACACACACTCACTCTCACACAGACACACACTCACTCTCACACAGACACACACTCACTCTCACACAGACACACACTCACTCTCACACAGACACACACTCACTCTCACACAGACACACACTCACTCTCACACAGACACACACTCACTCTCACACAGACACACACTCACTCTCACACAGACACACACTCACTCTCACACAGACACACACTCACTCTCACACAGACACACACTCACTCTCACACAGACACACACTCACTCTCACACAGACACACACTCACTCTCACACAGACACACACTCACTCTCACACAGACACACACTCACTCTCACACAGACACACACACTCTCACTCTCACACACACTCACACACACACACACACACGGACAGATGAAACCTCTGTGGGTGGATTTCTCAGTATCAGTTCCCAGAAACACCCAGTGAAACTCAAGAGTGTGGAGCAGAGGTCAGCGAGGCCCGTCACTGGAGCGGCTGCAAGCTGCAGGATCTGCCTCTCGCTGGAGCTTCACACTCTTTCACACTGAACTGTGACACACACAAACATCACACACTCTGTGCTTGAGTCCTACGAGTTTGGAGAGCATGTTTAGACATCCAGAAAATACGATGAAGTGTCTTCATGATCACACGCTAGCTCTGACATGCATTATATTCACAGTAACTGCTTGGTTAAAAAAAAAAAAAGTTAAATTGTGTGAAGCTGAGAAATGAGTGCACAAAAAGCACTAAAGTAATAAAATAAAATAATAGGCAAAAAAGTTGTATTCGTTTAGGGTTAGTCTACAGTTACTAGAATGTCCTTTACACAACTAAAGTGATAAAATAAAATTAATAAAATAAAATAGCAGGTAGTTTTATTTTAGGGTTAGTCTATGTTCTTTATCATTTGCTTTCATTTATAATTTTACAGCGAAATGTAAAAAACTAAAGTCATAAAATAAAACAACAAAGTAAAATAAAATGAGCACAAGTTTTGTTTTAGGGTTTGTATTTGGTAATTATAATTCACTTTACAAACAAACAGATAACTAACTAGCTAAATAAATAATAGCCACAGGTTTTAAGCACTAATCTAAGCACAAAATAAGCACAAGTTTTATTTTAGGGTTAGTCTGCATTCATTAGAATTTTTTTTGTTACTTTAAAACACAACTATATAAATAAAATAAAACATATAGCCACGAATAGCCAAAAGTTTTATTTAAGGGTTAGTCCATAGTTATCACAATTTGCTTTACAACAAAACTAAACGAACAAAATAAAAGAAACTAAGCTGAAGTTTTTTTTAGGGTTGGTCTACAGTCACTATCATCTGCTTCCTGGAAACCAAAGCCGTTGTGTGTCCATTTAGACAAATAAACGAGCACAGATCATCCAGAAACCACAGCTTTCTCCTACAAGCATCCCGCGCTCTGATTGGTCAGCTGAGCGCTATGTGGGTCAGTGTGCGGATCAATGAGTGTGTTCAAACACTGCAGATCTCCTGAAAACCTTATTCGCTGCAGCAGATCAGCAGGTTTAATCTGCCGCAGAATTTACATACCGCAGCGCCAGGCCTTTCTGCGCGGGGTCAAAGGTCACCACTAAGCATAGGGGAGCGCGCAGCACAACGTAACACTTTTTGACTTTCTCAGTTTGCATAAATCCACATGGGGTTCAGAATATAATTTTTTTATCCGCAGTAATTTCACACTTGTCTAGTACAAATACGTCACTTTGTTTCATAATTACAGTGTGTATACGTTTTCTTTATTTACGCTCAAAACACGGAAGCGAAATGTGACAACATGCCCCGTAGGTGGGGTACATTGTAACACCTGAGGGGCACGTTGTAACATTACCATACAACAGCTTAAACTGTTATCTGATCTCATGAAAAAATATACAAGACGAACTAAAATATTTTGTCAATAAAATAAAATACTCCCCTACTATTCCTGCAGTACGTAGTAAGAACTTTCTAACTGATGCAACGCTGAACGCGCAAATTACCTTTTGACCCCAACGATGTGAAAGGCAGCTGACCTTTGACCTCTTATAAAAAGCCAAACTCGGGTCAGACCTGTAAAAGCAGAGGATCATGGGACTGGAAGCAAGTCTCCATGGCAACAGCAGCGCTGATGTCACTTCCTTACAGGTGTGAGGTTAACGAGTTCGTTAGCGAGGGTAACTCTGGGTGACGGACGGTCCTCTCCGTCTCTAAGCCAATTAGCACTCGTTAGTATTCATTAGCTGCTCATTAGATGCTTTCGTACGACAGAAGACTAATAAACTGGTTCACCTACTCAGGAAGACCAGGAGAAACCAGGCTTAAAATCGCGCACCGGAAAAGAACGCAAGTTTGCGAAGTATATATGCTTTGCAAAATATCCTTTCTTAAAGTGTTGGCAGTCAAACTGACAGCGCAAAGAGTCGTCTTTCAAAGTTCAGAAACGTCATTAACAAAAAGTAATTCGCAAAATTTACTAAAAAATATTTAAAAACTCATAACAAAAACAAAGGTTTTTTAATGGGAATGAATCCCATGATGCATTGCGAATGACATCAGTGGAACTGTTTACGTATATGTCATTGATTAAACGTACAAAATAGAGTATATTTGTAATTTATTACTAAATACTCAAATATATAAAGTAATAATAAGTAAGTGTGGGAAGACTCGAATCCATCGTTCACAATGCAGATCACTGTTTCCATGGTAACAGCGACCTCTATGATTGGAGAATCTCTCTTCAGGATCCTATCCTGATATACTCGTGGCGAAGTTCTTTTTTGTTCTTCGTAAAAAGTAGTTAAAATAAAAAGTGTTAAAGTATACTGTTAACACACATCCTGATGCCGTCTGAGCTGCTGGGAGCGGCGTTTGGATGAATAGGTAAATGTATGCTTTCCGAACTTTTCTGGAAAGTTCGCTTTCGTTTCCCAAAACAAACTTCATTTAGCGTATTTTTATTCAGAATTGTGTCACACCAGTTCGTTCTTTATTTTTTTTGCAAGTACATCAGGGCCACAAGGGAGACTGACCGATTGGAGAGGTCGCCGTTTCCATGGAAACAAGAATTGCGACAAAAGTTTTACGTTAATTAAGCGATTAAACACTTTTTCAAATGACACATTCTTGCGGCTTCTACCGAATATACTTGTCATCATAAACCTCACAATCAGGAAAGGTTTGCGCATTATTGCAAAAAATATCTATTTCTCGATAACAAGAGCCTTTTTGGGTTTTTTTGCATCCAGAAGTGACTTGATTTCCAAAAACCTGGAACTGTATTATTTTGTCAACTTTTGGCCACACGACAGTGTCGATTTTGCTGTTTCCATGGGAACAAGAATGGGCGAAAAAAATTTCTACACTACAAATTTGCCGATTAAACACTTTTTAAAATCGCACGAAGTCTTGTGGCTTCTACTAAATATCATCATAACTAAATCTCACAGCCTGCGTGCGGTGCATCGGTCCGGAAATGTTTACACATTATCACTAAAAATCTCTATAACGAAAAAAATGTTATGTCCAGAATTAACCAGATTTTCCAAAAATCGCCTAAAAACGACTGACTGACTGACTCGCACTCTCATTGGTCAAAAAATGTCTATGTTATTTTACATGACGTAGCATCGCTTTCCGCCGTTTCCATAGAAACAAGAATCACAACAGAAACATTCTACGCTACAGATTCGGCTATTAAACTCTTTTCGAAACTGTCTTGCGGCTCCATCACCAGAACCTCGCAGTCCATCGAAACGTTTATCGCCAAAAATACATTTCTCTACAATGTGTGCGATTTTTATTTATTTTTATTTTTTTGCGTTAAACAAGTGCCGACATTTAACCTGCCGCCAGACAGACGAACACGGCGCAACGGTCTCTATGTGACGCATTCTAGGGGTTTCGAAGACATAACGGCGGTTTAGCAAAAAGAATTCGAAATCAAGACAACGCAAGTTCGCGAAGTATTTTTCCAGTTTTTTTTTTTCTCCACGAGTAGGACTGCAAAATATCCTTCAATAAAGAGTTGTGAAGCAAGCCACCCCCGGGCTCAAAGACGAATTTGCGAATGCTACCAAACTTAAGTCACTTTCGCAAACTCTTGTGTTTCACAATCTCGAATACTTCAAATAATACTTTCATTAACCAAAAAAAAACATGCTCACAAATTTCTACACTAAGCATAGTTTAACCATGGTATTTGTAGTAAACATGTGGTTATGCAAATGGGAATCAATGCGCCAAAAAAAACATGGTTACTACACTTTTACTATAATTAAGCCATGGTTTAATCTTCGTAAGGGATGGCACACACTACAGAGGGTCGATGAACGGGTGCCACCACAAACATCTCAAAGGTCACATCAACATCATTTTTGTTGGCTTCTGCATGTTTGTGTTTTTGCGTGAAGTTGAACTTGTGATGAAAGGAAACACTTTAAACGGCTCTCCGGTGATGTTACAGCCCGGTACACCGGAGTGCAGCGAGTGTTTGATCCGTTTGTAAACACACACACTGTGTGCCAGGATATGTTGCAAGAGGAGCGTCCCAAAACAACTTTCACCGACAAGCCTATCTATCTGTACGTGTCTTTAACTCAATACAAAACTCTCTTTGAAACTTTGAAACGGTCTCGGCAAATAACCCACCGGAGTCTCACGTGAGTGCATGAAGAAACGAACGGAAGGCGAACTTACGCGTTCGTTCCCGACGGTTTCCTCCGTTATCCTCCGGGTCGCATCAGCGCTTCACGGTTACCGGGAGCCGCTCCGCCGCATCACACCGGAGTCCGGCGTGACGTCACAACGGCTCCTTTCGTTTAACCCTGTAAGATCTTCCATTTTGTATTGTTGATACATTATGTGTAACGTATGCGAAGTTGTATTTCATTAATGTCATCTCTGAATTGTTTGCAATAATAAAAAAAATAATAATAATAAAAAATATATAAGCCTTCTTTTTCACATTTCTTAATTGAAGTGGGCGCATTCCTTAAATATCTTAGGTTGATTAAGAACAAGAACGGTGACAGATTTTTTATTTTTTAATATTATGAAATATGAATTCATATAACTTAAATATTAAAATATTAATTAATAAAATAATAATATATTTAAATATTAATATTATGATGGTTGTTTTGGTAATATCACTGATGCATAAAGTTCTCTCCCTCTGTAGTATGTTATTATTATTATTATCTTTTATTTTATTTTTTATTTATTTGTAGTTATTTCTCTTTATGTATTTAATTTTGTACGTGAAACTTTACTAGCTGTGATTTTATTTTCCCCTTTGTTTTTGTTTTTTTTTGTTTTTTTATTGTTTTTTCCCCTGTAGGGGTTCTCTACGGTGAACGAGAAGTGCAAAGCAAATCACAATTCTGAAAACAAAATAACAAATTACAAACGCAAATGCAAGTCTAAAAAACAAAATAACAATTCAGAAAGTCTCTGTTCTGTCCTTTATGTATCTGGTTAATGCATTATATATATATATATATATATATGTGTGTGTGTCTGTGTGTATATATATATGAGTATATATGCGTATCCAGACATGTGCTGCATTCTGAAAACGTGCTTTTAATATTTGTTTTTATTTAACTGCAGCACAAACGCTATTTATATGTTTACGTGAGAGTTCGCGCTCACTTCCGGTCACCGCCAGCAGACGTCGCTGTTCGCCGTATGAACCATGAGCTTTAAGATGTGTTAGATATCTTCTTTTAACATCCAGACGGTGCGTAAACGCTTATAACTCCGTTATAAGACGTTATTATGTGCCTCGTTTGTGCGACGCGAATGACAAGCAACTTTTCTGAAGAGCTTCTCATTTATTTCCTCTCGTGACAGTGAGAGAGAGATAAAGAGCAGTTTATCTACACGAGCACAGCATCTTCTGCTCACACAGGAAACAGGAAGTCAACCCACAGCGGCTTCACCAAAAATCACACAGCAACAACAAAAACAAGAAAATATATTTCCGTTTCAACTATGATTTCAGCTATGGTTCATTCACAGTCACTTTCTTAAAGAAACAGTTAACTAAAAAATAAAAATGCACATCATTTGTTCACCAAAGGAAGCTCTGCAAGTGAACGGGTGCCGTCAGAATGAGAATAAAAACATCACAATAATCCACACCACTCCAGAAGTCCATCAGTTAACATCTGGAGAAACCAAAAGCTGGAACAAATCCATCATTAAGACGTTTTTAACTAAAACACAACTCCATAATCTATAATATCGCTTCCTCGGGTGAAAAAGTGCATCTCCTGTTGTCTCTCACATAAACATATTAGTTTAGAGCCGTTTAAACAGTGCTTGATCTGTGCAGATTTCTCTCCTGATTCAGATGGGTGAAAAAGTGCATCTCCTGTTGTCTCTCACATAAACATATTAGTTTAGAGCCGTTTAAACAGTGCTTGATCTCTGCAGATTTCTCTCCTGATTCAGACCAGAACACTTTTTCACTGGAGGAAGCCTTATTATGGACTCTATGTATTTGAGTTAAAAATGTCTAAATGCTGGATTTGTTTCAGCTTTTGTCTTCTCCAGATGTTAACTGATGGACTGGAGTGCTGTGGATTACTTGTGGATTATTGTGATGTTTTTATCAGCTCTCATTCTGACGGCACCCATTCACTTGCAGTGAGACACTGATGCAATGCTGCATTTCTCCAAACCTGATGAAAAAACAAACTCATCCTGATCTCGGAAGGCCTGCGGGTAGCTACATTTTCAGCAGATTTTCATTATAGACTGAACAATTCAAAGTGCTACGTCAGTTGTGCTAATTTCCGTCAGGTTTATTCAGCCTCCGCGTCAGTCGGCTCTTTGTTTTCGTTGCCGCCGCAGTCCATGTTCTCACAGTGGAGGCTGTTCGGTTTCTGTGGAGGTCTGGATTCGCTCTCGCTGACCGAGGGGATGCGGACCGGGGGAGCGAGAAGATTACTAGAAGACGCTCTCCTTTCTTTAAAAGAATGGAACAGAAGAGCAGTTAAATGAAGAGTTAACTGTGCAATAAAACATGTGCAGTACCCAACTACCCATGCTTATATTTATTATACACAATGTTGTTGATTTATTTGAATATAGCAAAATACAATATATTGTCTAAACTTTCAATAAAACATTTGCAATGGGTTTTTTTGTTGTTGTTGTTGCATTTACACACTTTTGACCAGCAGGTGTCACTAGCGTGTGGTGTTTCGAGCGCTTCGAAACAGTGAATCATTTTGCAAAGCAATTGTTTCAACTGATTCGAAGCTTCGAAAAGATTCGTTTCTCCTACCATCACTACTTGTCATCCTATCTGTGCACTGGAAGCTTCTGTCACCAAGACGAATTCCTAGTGTGTGTAAGCACACTTGGCAATAAAGCTCTTTCCGAAATGTTCGTATGCGTTTTTTCGTATTCGTCATCCTTAAAATTCGAAACCTTGCACACCGAGTCCGATGCATATTCATGAATCCATTGCGAAAAAATTCACAAAACAGCACTAAATGGAGTCTCTTCAAGCAGTGAGGACGATTTTGTTGTCCTCTTGCTTCTTAAAAAGAGAAAAAGAAAGGAAATATTGGGTCCATCCAATCCTGAGATATAGAGAGGAAGAGAGTTCCCCGTCCTTATTAAGGAGCAGCGGGATTATCGCGGGAGATTCAAAGTTTACTTCAGGATGTCAGCGACTCATTATGCTTTGCTAGCGATACTAGAGCCACATATTAAAAAGAAGACCACCAATTCCTGTGAACTCGGTGTGCAAGGATCTCTACCGTGCTTTGTGCTGCGAGACACCTCTCAAAATTGCGAAAAAGGCGGAAAATCGAACCCGATCCGAATTTTTTTTTTAAAGTTTCAGAGGCAGTGTGTAGTGGCAGTGTGTAAACGTGGTTGACAAAACGTGAGGTCGTATTTATTTTTCAACGTGCGAAAAATTCGGACTCGGTGTGCAATGGCCTTGATTCTGAGTAGAAATTATTTGGGTTTTTATTAGTGCTGTCGAATGATTAATCGCGATTAATTGCATCCAAATAAAAGTTTTTCTTTACATAATATATGTGTGTGTACTGTGTATATTTATTATGTATATATAATTACACACACATGCATGTATACTAATATTTAAGAAAAATATGTTATGTTTATATATTAAATATATTTATATATCATATAAAATATAAGAATATAAATGTATATACATGTAAATATGTTCTAAATATATACTGTATGTGTGTGTATTTATATATACATATTTACATATATTATGTAAACAAAAACTTATTTTGGATGCGATTAATCGCGATTAATCGTTTGACAGCACTAGTATATATGCACTTTTAACACAACAAGAACATAGCAAACCTCCAGGGCCGATGGGGTGCATCAGGCGGTTCATCTGCACGTTCCAGTGTTTGACGCTCGTGTTGGCCTGCCGGAGTTTGCGCTGCGCGGCCTGCGGACGACACACGTTCATGAGTGCGGGGGAACACGCGAGGAACGCGACACTAGCGCAGCGCTGAACTCACCGCGATGTCCTGGTCCACTCTGCGTCGGCTGGCCCGCACTTTGTCCAGCTGGTGCTGGGCCTCGTCCAGAGACTGAGACTTCCTCTCCATCTCCTGCAGGAGCTCCTGCTTCTCGCGCTGGGTCTGCTGGAGCTGCTCCTCCTGGTCCTCCTGCAGCGCCAGCAGAGACTTCACCTTCTCCTCCTCCTCCGCCAGCAGCCTGCCAACACAGAACCAAACGCTAGGGCTAACCACCAGAGTGAAACTCAACACTACACCTAAACAAACCAAACATCAGTGCTAACACAGCTAAACACCAGAAATATTAATAACACAGCTAAACACTAGAAATCAATGCTAACACAGCTAAACACCAGAAATGATAATGGTAACACAGCTAAACACTAGAAATAGTAACGCTAGCACAGCTAAACACCAGAAATGCTAATGCTAACACAGCTAAACACTAGAAATGGTAATGCTAGCACAAGTAAACACCAGAAATGCTAATGCTAACTAAACTAAACACTAGAAATGCTAATGCTAACACAGCTAAACACTAGAAATGGTAATGCTAACACAGCTAAACACCAGAAATGCTAATGTTAACACAGCTAAACACTAGAAATGCTAATGCTAACACAGCTAAACACTAGAAATGGTAATGCTGACAACAGCTAAACACCAGAAATATTAATAACACAGCTAAACACTAGAAATCAATGCTAACACAGCTAAACACCAGAAATGATAATGCTAACACAGCTAAACACTAGAAATAGTAACGCTAGCACAGCTAAACACCAGAAATGCTAATGCTAACACAGCTAAACAATAGAAACATCAACGCCAACACAGCTAAACACTTGAAATGGTAATGTTAGCACAGCTAAACACCATAAATGCTAATGCTAACACAGCTAAACACTAGAAACATCAAAGTTAACACAGCTAAACACCAGAAATAGTAATGTTAACACAGCTAAACACCTATGTTAATGTCAACACTGCTAAGCACTAGAAATATCAATGTTAACACAGCTAAACTCCAGAAATGCTAATGCTAACACAACTAAACACTAGAAACATCAACGCTAGCACAGCTAAACACCAGAAAATATTAACACAACTAAACACCAGAAACACTGATGCTAGCACAGCTAAACACAGAAACATCGATGCTAGCTAGCACAGCTAAACACAGAAACATTGATGCTAGTGCAGCTAAACAAACACTAGAAACATCAATGCTAACACAGTTAAATCCCAGAAATAAAGACAGTAATACAGTTAAGCACCAGAAAATATAGTGTTAACACCGCTAGATATCAGAAATATTCACGTAAACACTGCTAAACACCAGAAATATCACTGCTAATACAACTACACACATCAGCTAACAGAGAAGAACACTAGAAACATCAATGCTAGCACAGCTAAACATCAGAAATATTAATGTTAACACAGCTAAACACCTGAAATAATAATGCTTTAATGTGGCAAAACACCAGCTAAACGCCTGTTTTTAATACTGCTTAACACCAGAAAAATACATGTGCCCATGTAAACACCAGAAACATCAATGCTAACAAAGCTGAAGACCTGAAATGGATCTCTTTAAAAAAGCTGCTAATGTAAACGTGTGTAGCTAAAACTAACCGTCAGAGTTAGTATTGAATGCTAGAGCTAATATGACTCTTTAAATCAGCAAAATGTGTGAAACAGCCGAATTTACACTGAAAAGTAGCATTAAGAAACTCATCTGCAGAGCTAATAAATGTTGTTAAGCTGTGTTAAGTTACCCAGGCGTTAGAGGAGCAACTAAACACCAGCTGTGTAGCGTTAAACACTAGCACTTCTGCTTGAACTGTGTTGGAGGTTTATTTATGGAGTGAAACACATGGGTTAGGCTGCAGAAGCACGCTTGTGATCAGCGTGTCTGATGATAACGCAGTAAAACACACGTCAATATTTGTGCAACATTTACTGAGACGCCAAACCACAACAGGAAGTGTCACGAGAACGGTGTGTGTTTAATATTTATTAGCTTTATCTGCAGGCGAGAGCTATATATGACTAAACCTCCTTTAGCAACTTTATTAAAGTGAAAAATAACTAATAAGTAAATAATAGCGAGAGAGAGAGAGAGAGGTATACATCTATAGTTTTTATTTAAATATATTTTTATATATTTATTTGTTTAAATATATCTTAAATATATGATTTAAATGTAATTTACACACACACACACATATATATATATATATATATATATATAT
>NW_015552692.1:118959-119526 GCF_001515605.1 Sinocyclocheilus anshuiensis
AAAACTGCACATTTTAGAGTGGCCTTTTATTGTGGCCAGCCTAAGGCACACCTGTGCAATAATCATGTAATTTAAATAAAACCAATAGAGGTATGTCTATATTAACTAATTCACATTTAAGAAATAAATGAAATAAATGTGTGCATATATATTTCACCAAATAAATATCTAAATGTATTTAAATAAAACTATAAAGGTCTACACCTACATGCTATGTTTCTTTTATATAAATATTGAAATATTGAAATATGTAATATGAGTGTGTGTCTGATGCGTTTGTTGGTTTTTAAGTTTCTGGGCGGAGCTTCCTCGGAGTGTTACTGACAACCTTTCTGTCTCTCTCTCTCTCTCTCTGTATGTCTCTCTGGTGTGTGTGTGTGTGTGTGTTTGAGCACCTGGTCTGTGTGTATCTGTAGGTCTCTTCTTCCTGTCTCGCTCTGATCTGCTGCTCTAGAGCTTCCTGTAGTCTGTGATGAAGATCTTCCAGCTCTTTGATTCTCCGTTGCTGGTGTTCAGCCTCCAGATCACGAACCGCCACCTCTGCACGAAGATTCGCCCGCGCCTGAC
>NW_015552692.1:119758-122473 GCF_001515605.1 Sinocyclocheilus anshuiensis
CCCAGGTGAATGCATGGGTGCCATTGGCCTGGTATATTTCTGTGATGTTGATGGGCCAGATGACACACTTTTGTCGCAGATTTCCCATGAAGAGCTGCAGACCAATGAGGGCAAAGACACTGAGGCAGAAAACGGTGAGGATCATCACATCTGACAGCTTCTTCACCGACTGGATCAAAGCGCCAACAATGGTCTTCAGACCTTTGAGATATTGAATATGCACACACATACACGCCCAAATATACACACACGCACACAAACACACACACACAATCAAACCTGTTACAGTTTGCACTGTCTGTTTGAGCTTCCTATTCACTTACAGTGTTAGATTTTTTTTTTTTTTGCAGTGTGTAATTTGTGAAAACTGATTGCTTTCGCTGCTGTACCTTTAAGATTTATATATGTAAATGACTTTTGTTCTAGGACAGTTCAGCTGTCATTTATTATGCAAGTTGTTATATAAAAATATAAAAGTGTGATGATCTGTAAATATGGGCGGGTCATATATTAAGGAGCGCCTGGTTGTCAATCAAAGGTCTCTCATTTTGAGTCATTTTTCTATAAATGAATGATTAAAATGTTTTAAGTTAAATATAAATAAGGTAATTTACTCTTGATTATGATTCTTTTATTATTTAAAAAAAATATATAATATTTTTGAAAATTAAATGAGTTTTTATTATAAATTTCTACTTGATGAGTGTTATTTTAGTATTGAGATACTATTATAATTTTTGTTGTTTAGTTTTTATTTTCAGCTTTTGTGTTAATATTACAGCTTTAGTAGTTTTGACACTTTTATTAGTTTTTGTTGTTTTTAAATATGTCTATATAATAAATTTTTATTTCCATTTTAGTTTTAGTTATTTTAGTACATTAAGTTAAACTAAATGAAAATGAAAAATGTTCCCTCGGAAACTAGCGGAGATAAAATAAGTTTGTGTTTTTTAAAAAAATGTTATGTTCTATTCTATTTCAATTTTGTAGTTAAAGTTTTGTAGTGTTGTGTGTTTTGTCATTTTTATTCTTTTTTTTTTTTTTAAATATGTCTATATACAGTAGCTATTATAAAATTAAAGGGTTAGTTCAAATTCTGTCATTAATTACTCACCCTCATGTCGTGAGGTCTTACGGGTTTGGAACGACATGACAGAGAGTAATTAGTGACAAAATTTTCCTTTTTGGGTGAACTATCCCTTTAACTTTTATTTCAGTTTTAGTTTTTTTTTTTTGGACGTCAAGTTGATAAATGTTGAGAATTTTTTATTTTTTTTATTTTTTATTTTATTTAACTTTTTTTTTTCTTTCAAGTTGCAATTTTTTTAATGGTTTTACTTACCTATAATAACCCTGGTCTAAATATCACAAAGCTTTTTTATTTCAGTTAATCAATAAAAACTAGTGTGGTCAATCGACTAAAAAAAATGTACTAATTAATCACACAGTTTTTCTGAAATTAATCGCGATTAATCCCACCTAACATTAAAGTTTTTAAATATACTTTTAAATTGCAATAATTTCAGATTCAATCTTCAAATTAATGTACAAACAACATAAAGACAGGGATATTTTAATATATCACATAAATATTTTAATATTTGTTTAATGGCATCTTTTTTTTATGACTGAAGGCCAGTATTACTGATACTAACACTACTGATTTCTCTATAAAATTGCCCCCCCTCCTCCTAATATTTAACCATTGACTAGCCATTCAGCATTACAGTATAACAGAGAGCTATCAATTAAAACATTTATTAGACTTTAAAAAAACAACTTCTAATTTAAGTGAACTTAAAACAATCTTCATATAAACCCATTTCTTTTTTCCTTTTTTTTTTTTCTTTGTCCTTTGATTAATAGACATCACAGCAGCTGGTTATTAGGTTGTTTTGGCTGCTATTACTTTAAGAGCTGCTGCTGCTGAACGTGACGCGGATCTGACACGCATTGTATTTTCTCTCAACTCTTTTTACCTTTTCTGACCCACTTCAGTTCTTAAAGTCTCTATTAATGAGCTGACGAGTTACATCGGGTGTGTTAGATGAGTGAGACAGTTTTGAAAACCATTTCAGACACATGTTCTTAAATGTGACTCATATAAAACATCACATGCATGCACAGTTTTAAGGCAGCTTTAATCGCCTTTTAACTTCATGACTTAATTGACCACGACATTGCATGCACGTAGTTTATTTCGTGCTTTGATATGAAATGATACAGGCTACAGCGCGCCGGCGCCTTTGTGCTTGCAATTTAAGATCACGCGCGCCGAGCACAGGACCCGTTATGAGTGGGGTGGCCAACACTACCCTTACGAAAAAGAAGTTTATTCAAGTGTGCTATTAGTATACTTCTTTTAAACTAAAAATAGGAAAGTATACTTTTAGTCTACTTTTTATGTACTTCTCAGAAATGGGCTTTATGTACTTCTCAGAAATATACTTAAAATTACATTTAAGTATACTTGACTTCTACTTAGAAAATATATTTTAGCTATAATTGTGCTCCTAGAATCCGTGTTTTCATTGTTATACTGTAGGGGGCGCTACTACACATCTTCTGTACAGAATTTCCAAAAAACACAAGTGAAGAAGAAACCGAAACAACAGATGCTTCCACATGTATTCTAACACGATCATCAGACATAAAACAGCATCAAAACTGTGTAACATTATGGAATAAAATGTCGACCAATGAAGAGGTAATAAT
>NW_015552692.1:122514-124354 GCF_001515605.1 Sinocyclocheilus anshuiensis
GGCCAATTTAGTCCCAAGGAGTATTGAAATAGTACACTTACAAGTATACTACTAGTACACTGATATTTGTATACTTACAACATAAAGTATACTTAAAATATACTTGAACTTTACTTAAGTATACTTACTAAAATAAACTTGAAGTATACTACTTTTTGGTAAGGGTAGCTCCGCCCCTGCGTTAATTGCGTTAAATATTTTTAATAAAATGAGGTGTTCACCTCCTGCGCCTCCTGAAGCTGTCTCTGCAGGGTTTTCTGCAGCTCCTCGTGCTGGCTGCGCCTCCTCTGCTCCTCCTGCTGCAGGGAGACCTGGGCCTGTCTCTGCGCCTCCTTCAGGAGCTCCAGCTCAGCCAGCTGCTCCTCACGCTCCCCCTGCAGCTCCAGCAGCCTCTGCGTCTCCTCCGCCCGCAGCGCGCGTCTCCTCTCCCGCTCCTCGCGCAGCTCCCGCCGCCGCTCCTTCAGCTCCTCGTGCAGCGAGACCCGGCCTTCTGCGGAGAGACGCAGAGCCATCTGGATCGCTGAGAGAAGAGGGAGACCATCTGGATCGCTGAGAGCAGAGACAGACTTACTATTACTCTAGTGCATTTAACCAGTTCAGTTTAATAACATTCTGTGACGCTTGTGCTTACAATTACTAGAATGAGCTACTCTCAAATTAAACACACACACACACACACACACACACACACATATATATATACATGCTTAAAATAAAATAAAAAAGTTTTTGCATTTTAATAAATAATTAATAAGAATAAATAAATACATATATAAATTATTTGTACATTTTATAACAAGAAATTTTATAAAATCATAATTATTTAGTTTAATTTCTTAATTTCACTATATTCTATATTTATAAAATGTATTAATATTATTTAAAAATTAGTGCTGTCAAACGATTAATCGTGATTAATCGCATCCAAAATAACATTTTTGTTTACATAATATATGTATCTGTGCTGTGTATATTTATTACGTATATATATATATATAAATACAAACACATGCATGAGTATATTTCAGAAAAATATGTTATGTTTATATATAATATAAATTATATGAATATAAATATAGACATGTAAATACATGTAAATATTTTCAAAATATATACATGCATGTGTGTGTATTTATATATACATAATAAATATACACAGCACACACACATATATTATGCAAACAAGAACTTTTATTTGGGATGCGATTAATCGCGATTAATCGTTTGACAGCACTAATAAAAATACAATAAAAACATCTTTAAAACGACATGCATCTGCAGAATGCTATGAGATGCACTTTGAGGAGGTTTCTGCGTGATTTCTCAGCAGACTGACACACACACCTGTGATCCACTCCTGTCTCTGTCTGGAGTCGGGCGCGCTGATCTCGAAGGTTTTATTAAGCGTCTTCACACAGAACATGCATCTCTTCCCGTCTCGGTCCGACAGCACCTGTGGATCACAGTCAGACGCCGCGTCACACACAGAAACGCTCCGGACGCAGAGACGAGCACCGTACCTCCACGCAGCAGTTCTGGTCCATCTCGATGACGCCCTTACAGTCCCTGCAGTCCTCGCTGGTGAAGTACGAGAGCGAGCCGGGCTTCAGGCAGAACCAGCGCTCCGTCCAGTTCCTGCGCAGGTGACCCTTCTTCCACAGATAGCCCTGAAACACATCCATAACGACCAGACGAGAAGACATACACTTCATCTCCAGACACACAAGACAGTTATTTATTTATTATAAAGCGGAGAGTTCCGGTACTTGATTCTGATTGGCTGAGCCACGTTCGAAGCTGTTGTAAATTACTCTACAAAGTAACATACACCTTTGTTTAC
>NW_015552692.1:124364-133793 GCF_001515605.1 Sinocyclocheilus anshuiensis
TCTAACAACGCCCCTTAGCTGTTATAAATTCACTGTAAACCATGGCTTCTTGGGGCTTATTGCTTTAATAAAAGTCTTTGTTTACATAATATATGTGTGTGCGCTGTGTATATGTATCATGTATATATAAATACAAACACATGCATGTATATATTAAGAAAAATATGTTGCGTTTATATATTAAATATATTTATTATATATATAAGACATTTATTTAATATATTTCTAAATAATTATTCTAATACATTTACCCTATTAAATCTAACCAAATTATTTAGCCTTAAAACTAATTTAAAAACCATATTCACTATCTATATATATATATATATATTAGTACTGTCAAATGATTAATCGCATCCAAAATACGCTTTTGTTTACATAATATATGTGTGTTTACTGTGTATATTTATTATGTATATATAAATACAAACACACACATTTTGAAAATATTTACATGTATTTATATTCATATAATCTATATTGTACATAAATATATTTAATATATAAATTAGGGGTGTAACGATACTCGTATTCGTATTGAACCGTTCGGTATGAGGCTTTCGGTTCGGTACGCATTACAAACCGAACGATTCGTTGAACTAATCCTATTACATGAAGTTGCTTTTATTATTAAATTAAAATTACAATTAATTTGCCCCGCAATATTACCGCATAACTGACGCGCTGCGAGGATAACAAAAGATTAGGCTATTTACTCCTCGATTAAAATGTTTTAAAACAGGTCTATTATACAATGAATTATAGGCCTATAATTAAAATATTAACTCCGCAGTCATCAATAAAAATCAATTAAATAAAAAGCTTTAGCCTATTTCAAGCACGGACTTTCAAAAACAACCTGTTTAACACAAAATACATTTCTTCTCTTATTTTTTCACTATGTACGGGCCACAAGAGAAATATTAAGGGAATAAATGAAAACAGTTAGCTATATATACCATTATCAGCATATGCTGAATTAGAATCGTCTCTCGTCGTCAGATGCATAAAGCTCCATCTTTCTGTTTTTACTTTCACTCTCTGCAGTGATTTGATTGAGATTAAGACGTTCATCGGCATAACTCTTGCGCAAAGTTTGCACGTTGCTTGTGTGTGATATCCATTGGCTCGCCTTCATGGTTTAAAACAGAAATATTCCCAACATTGCGACGTAAGCAATCACCTCCCCCACCCCCCACCCGTATCGAAAACATACCGAACCACGACACCACTGTATCGTATCGAACCGAACTGTGAATTTTGTGAAACGTTACCCTCCTAGTAACATATTTTTCTTAAATATATACATGCATGTGTTTGTATTTATATATACGTAATAAATATACACAGTACACACACATGTATTATGTATTATGTAAACAAAAACTATTAATTTGGATGCGATCAATCGTTTGACGGCACTAATATATATATTTATGTGGTCTGAGCTAATTTAAATGGGTGTATATATTTACATATTAAAGAATGTATAATTAAATGTCAACACTGACAAACTATTTAACACTAAATGTGACCCTGGAGCACAAAACCAGTCATAAGGGTCAATTTTGTGAAACTGAGATTTGAATAAATGAGCTTTCCATTGATGTATGGTTTGCTATGATCGGACAATATTTGGCCGAGATTCAACTATTTGAAAATCTGGAATCTGAGGGTGCAAAAAAAATCAAAATATTGAGAAAATCATCTTTAAAGTTGTTCAAATTAAGTTCTTAGCAATGCATATTACTAATCAAAAATTAAGTTTTGATATATTTACGGTAGGAAATTTACAAAATATCTTCATGGAACATGATCTTTACTTAATATCCTAATGATTTTTGGCATGAAAGAAAAATTTATCATTTTGACCCATACAATGTATTGTTGGCTATTGCTACAAATATACCCCAGCGACTTAAGACTTTTGTGCTGCAGGGACACACATGGTTGTAAATGTTTTGTTGTGAATTAATGATGTTCCTGCAGATCACTTCCTGTCTGGCGTGCTGCTGTGTGGTTTGTGTTTGTCGCTCAGTGTAGCTTTGTTTGTTTTCTGTTGGAATCTATCTTACTAATACTTTATCTTAAACCGCTGAAGTATAATTTGATTCTCACCTTATTTCTGATCTGACATAAAGGCAGAGTCGCCTTTAATCTACTCTGTGGAGTTTAATTGTGAGCAAACAAGTTGTTTTACATTCACTCTCCATTCCCCGTTAATGCTAAATAAATGCATATCCTGGTATTCTATGATATGGAAACTCAAAGATGCAGTGAGTAGATGAGATGCTCGCACCTCCTTCAGCACGCTCCCCACCATCTCCCTGTAGACCTTCTCCACAGCCACGCCGATGCTCTCTCCATCCAGTCCTCGATTCACGCCGGCCGCGTTCACCACGTCCAGAAAGCTCCAGACGCTCAGACCATCCTGCGACAGAAACTCCTCCAGCTCCACGCAGGTCAGCTCCACCGGCATCACGCTGCTGACCTTCCTCAGCAGATACTCCGACTGAACACCGCCGTGAAAAACACACATCGTATGACTGCGTACTTATCATAACTAACATGTGAGAGCAGACGGTGGCTCCAGGAGCAGCTAAGGGTGTGGGGGCATTAAAAATAGAGATGATTTAATCACAAAATTACTATTGTTTTGCATTAATAAGTGCAATTACTAATAATATTACATGTTTATTTTTTCGCTAATACACATTTGACAGTAAAGCACTGAGCTTGAGTTGCGAAGCGTACAAAATGTACTTTTATTAAGAACAGTAACGTGCAAAATTTTTCTGTTCTAGACTATTCTACTATAGTATTATATATGTAACTGACCGACAACATCAGGGATTATATAAAAGGAACACATTATGTGCGATTCGGTGACAAATCGAAGAAAAGTTTGTTTTTCAAGGCACTTTGTGACTTTTCTTACTTCATACACAAAAAAAACGTTGACAAAATTCGATTTCTTGATGATTTGATATTTTATAACAGTGATTGGTGATGCGCATGTGTGTGTGTGTGTGAGTGTGTGTGCGTGTGCGTGTGTGAGTGTGAGTGTGAGTGTATATATACGCTTATTTACATAAAAAGATACTCCACCATAAAATGAATGGTGGAATTTTAACAAGATCTGAGCAAAAAGTAAATCAAAACAATGTTGCTATTATCAACTCTTAATTTTAATAAATGTTAATCAACTATTATTAATCAATTGCTAATTTGCAAAATTTTAACAAAATTCAACAGTGATTCAATCTTTATAAATGTCGAAATGCCGGCTGCGATCAGAACTACATCAAGGAACATGCATGAAGAAGTAAACCGAGTCTGTTTTGAGTTTATGGTGGTCAGGCTGGTTTATGGAACACACTAGCTGGTTTGTTGCTGGTCCAAGGTGGTTTACCAGCTCTAACCAGCTAGACTGAAATGGACTAACCAGGTCTACCAACCATACCCTGGACCAGCCAATGTTCAGACAGTTTTTAGGATTTTTTTGTCAAGCTAGGAGGTTTCTATAATACCCCCTTTCCTATCTGTAGTTAAGATAAGATAACACACTTAGGAAACGCTGTTCTGTAATAGCTTTTGTCCTAAATGTGGTCCTAACTGAAATTACCATGTTACCAAACAGATAAGTGTGTGCTCACCTCCTCCGGCACGAGTGTGAGAGGATATCTGTCGTCCGCTAGGAAGTTGAAGAGACACCAGAGCCGCATGGCGTCCTGATTGGACAAAACCCGCTGCGCATCGGGACGGTAGTTTTTCTTGGAAGAGAGAGTCCAGCACAGCTCGTCAACTTCCTCTTTAACGAACGTCCCCTCTATCACCTGATCACACAACAAACATAATCGCAATTATTTCTCCAAGAAAGCAATGAGATTCAATGGAGACTTTGGTTTCTTCCCCAGTAATCTCACACGTGTCTCCTCTAGAGTTTCAGATCAGATCTCAACGATGTCTCAAACTCTGCTCAGATAGATAGATAGATAGATAGATAGATAGATAGATAGATAGGGCTAGGGTACTTGGAATGGTTGCTAGGGCAGTTGCTAGGGTGCCAGGGATGGTTGCTAGGGTGTTGCTATGCAGTTGCTAGGGTACTTGGGGTGGTTGCTACGGTACCTGGGGTGGTTGCTAGGGTGCTTCTATGTGGTTGCTAAGGTGTTGCTATGCGGTTGCTAGGGTATATGGGGTGGTTGCTGGGTGTTGCTATGCGGTTGCTAGGATAATCTGTGTAGTTGCTATGTGGTTGCTAAGGTACCCAGGTCGGTTGCTAGCGTGTTGCTATGCGGTTGCTAGGGTACTTGGGGTGGTTGCTAAGGTGTTGGTAGGGTACTTGGAGTGGTTGCTAGGATGTTACTATGTGGTTGCTAGGCTACCCGAAGTGGTTGCTTGGGTGCTTGGGTGTTGCAATTTGGTTGCTAGGGTACTCAGGGTGGTTGCTAGGTTGGTTTGACTAGTTGCTAGAGTGTTGCTACAAAGATGATAGATAGATAGATAGATAGATAGATAGATAGATAGATGTAAAATATTCATTTGAACTGTCCTTTTTAAGAGAAACATCTGAGACAAAATCCTGACTTCCCTGAGATTCTGAGACCTCAAAAAGTCTATGAGCTATGCAAGAGCAACCTGTGAGCAATAACTTTGCGCAAGACACTTTTCCACATCTCAAATCTCTTTGATATCTCAATTATTTCTCCAAGAAAGCAACGAGATTCAATGGAGACTTTGGTTTCTCCTGAGAAAAAGACCCCATCAATCTCGCATGCATCTCCTCTAGAGTTTCAGAAGAGATCTCACAACAATGTCTTAAACTGTGCTCAGATTTGACTCATGCATTTCTGAGAAATTCATTAATCTTTTCCCAAATAAAATATTTTTTATCTCAACTCTACTCTTATTTCTCCAAGCTAGCACTGTTATTAAAGTGCTTTTGCTAAAGTTTCTCCTGAGAAAAGACCCTAGTAATGTCATGTCTCAACACTGTCTCAAACTGCGCTCAGATTTGTCTGCAATGAAAAATCAGAGATCTCCTTATGAACGTAAACACTTCTCATCAGATGATCTGATCTGCTCTCCACATTCATTTGCATTTTTCTTTTTTTCTTTTAAGAGAAACATCCGAGACAAAACTTATCCAGAAAAGTACATGAGCTATGAAAGAGCAATTTCTGAGCAATAACTTTTTTGTAAAGGATTGCAACTTTGAGCAAGACATTTTCCCCAAATCTCTCCCAAATGAAATGTCTTTAATAATAAATAAATCTCTTTTGCTGAAGTTCCCCAGTCATCTCTTGTGTCTCATTAATGTCTCAAAGAGTGCTCAGATCTGTCAAGATCCCAAAGCCTGCAACGAAAAGTCAGATCTCAATATGAATATCCAATATTTAATGATCTGAACTACATTCCACATTCATTTTATAGCTCTAAACTCTTACTGGATTTGGGGTTATTTTCACCTGAGTTCAGGAGAAACATCTGAGATAAAACTGATACTTCAAATAAACATAACCAAGAGTCTCGTGCGCATTGAAAGAGCATGCTTGTGTCGCGGTACCTTGTCCAGTATGAACTGATTCAGGTAGGGCATGTACCCCTGACTGGATACGGGGCCGTCTTCATCGTCGCTGAAGTGTCTCTCGAGGGCCGCAGGGTCGTGAGGAATCCGCAAAACACTGTGAAGGTTATGAGACAAAACCTGCACACACACACACACACGGTCTGACTGCAGCTTTTGTTTGATGCAGATCTGTCTAAAGCCACAGAGTGTGAGTCAGATTAACTAGAACAGCAGTTTCACAAACTCAGATATCTAAATGGGTACACTCCTGCTTTGTTATATAAAGACTTTATGATACAGACGAACACAAACCATAAAGAGAAACCTCCTTCAAACCAGACCACTTTACAGTCAAATACAGTACACTGATGTAATGATGGGTGAAAACATTGGGTGTGTGCTTAAAAACAGTACAACTTAACACATAATGTACAAAATACACAATTTACACATAATATGCATAAACAAGGCGTTATTATATTTAAGGTATAAATTAAGGTAAATACTGTATAAAGTAAAACATGATTTACTTTTTCAATCACTTTCAACTTTGTGGACGTTCCTAAAGTGAGTTTTTGAGACTTACACACATATCAAACCCCTGTCTCACATCTGTCTCACCTTGAGCTGTGATTTGGACACTTTGCCGCTGTCTTCGGTGTCCAGGGACGTGAAGGCGTACCAGATACTCTTCAGCAGAGCGGCTCTCAGCGCCATGTCTCACACCTGATGATTTGACTCTCTTATTTCTCCTCTCCTTTATTCTCTCTCTGAGTCTGGCCACATCCTGCGGGTGTTTGCTGAACTCTGGCGCCTCCTGTCTGCAGCCCTGAGATCAGTTCACAGTGACACATTACCATACCAGTACTGTTTCTGCAGCATGTGTAATAGGGCTGCATGACAGAAAAATTGTAATCATTACTTTGATCATGATTATTTAATACAATTCAAAAGGAAGACAGACAGACAGACAGTCAGTCAGATAGACAGACAGACAGACAGATAGACAGATAGATAGATAGATATAGTTTTTCTTGGAAGAGAGAGTCCAGCACAGCTCGTCAACTTCCTCTTTAACGAACGTCCCCTCTATCACCTGATCACACAACAAACATAATCGCAATTATTTCTCCAAGAAAGCAATGAGATTCAATGGAGACTTTGGTTTCTTCCCCAGTAATCTCACACGTGTCTCCTCTAGAGTTTCAGATCAGATCTCAACGATGTCTCAAACTCTGCTCAGATAGATAGATAGATAGATAGATAGATAGATAGATAGATAGGGCTAGGGTACTTGGAATGGTTGCTAGGGCAGTTGCTAGGGTGCCAGGGATGGTTGCTAGGGTGTTGCTATGCAGTTGCTAGGGTACTTGGGGTGGTTGCTACGGTACCTGGGGTGGTTGCTAGGGTGCTTCTATGTGGTTGCTAAGGTGTTGCTATGCGGTTGCTAGGGTATATGGGGTGGTTGCTGGGTGTTGCTATGCGGTTGCTAGGATAATCTGTGTAGTTGCTATGTGGTTGCTAAGGTACCCAGGTCGGTTGCTAGCGTGTTGCTATGCGGTTGCTAGGGTACTTGGGGTGGTTGCTAAGGTGTTGGTAGGGTACTTGGAGTGGTTGCTAGGATGTTACTATGTGGTTGCTAGGCTACCCGAAGTGGTTGCTTGGGTGCTTGGGTGTTGCAATTTGGTTGCTAGGGTACTCAGGGTGGTTGCTAGGTTGGTTTGACTAGTTGCTAGAGTGTTGCTACAAAGATGATAGATAGATAGATAGATAGATAGATAGATAGATAGATGTAAAATATTCATTTGAACTGTCCTTTTTAAGAGAAACATCTGAGACAAAATCCTGACTTCCCTGAGATTCTGAGACCTCAAAAAGTCTATGAGCTATGCAAGAGCAACCTGTGAGCAATAACTTTGCGCAAGACACTTTTCCACATCTCAAATCTCTTTGATATCTCAATTATTTCTCCAAGAAAGCAACGAGATTCAATGGAGACTTTGGTTTCTCCTGAGAAAAAGACCCCATCAATCTCGCATGCATCTCCTCTAGAGTTTCAGAAGAGATCTCACAACAATGTCTTAAACTGTGCTCAGATTTGACTCATGCATTTCTGAGAAATTCATTAATCTTTTCCCAAATAAAATATTTTTTATCTCAACTCTACTCTTATTTCTCCAAGCTAGCACTGTTATTAAAGTGCTTTTGCTAAAGTTTCTCCTGAGAAAAGACCCTAGTAATGTCATGTCTCAACACTGTCTCAAACTGCGCTCAGATTTGTCTGCAATGAAAAATCAGAGATCTCCTTATGAACGTAAACACTTCTCATCAGATGATCTGATCTGCTCTCCACATTCATTTGCATTTTTCTTTTTTTCTTTTAAGAGAAACATCCGAGACAAAACTTATCCAGAAAAGTACATGAGCTATGAAAGAGCAATTTCTGAGCAATAACTTTTTTGTAAAGGATTGCAACTTTGAGCAAGACATTTTCCCCAAATCTCTCCCAAATGAAATGTCTTTAATAATAAATAAATCTCTTTTGCTGAAGTTCCCCAGTCATCTCTTGTGTCTCATTAATGTCTCAAAGAGTGCTCAGATCTGTCAAGATCCCAAAGCCTGCAACGAAAAGTCAGATCTCAATATGAATATCCAATATTTAATGATCTGAACTACATTCCACATTCATTTTATAGCTCTAAACTCTTACTGGATTTGGGGTTATTTTCACCTGAGTTCAGGAGAAACATCTGAGATAAAACTGATACTTCAAATAAACATAACCAAGAGTCTCGTGCGCATTGAAAGAGCATGCTTGTGTCGCGGTACCTTGTCCAGTATGAACTGATTCAGGTAGGGCATGTACCCCTGACTGGATACGGGGCCGTCTTCATCGTCGCTGAAGTGTCTCTCGAGGGCCGCAGGGTCGTGAGGAATCCGCAAAACACTGTGAAGGTTATGAGACAAAACCTGCACACACACACACACACGGTCTGACTGCAGCTTTTGTTTGATGCAGATCTGTCTAAAGCCACAGAGTGTGAGTCAGATTAACTAGAACAGCAGTTTCACAAACTCAGATATCTAAATGGGTACACTCCTGCTTTGTTATATAAAGACTTTATGATACAGACGAACACAAACCATAAAGAGAAACCTCCTTCAAACCAGACCACTTTACAGTCAAATACAGTACACTGATGTAATGATGGGTGAAAACATTGGGTGTGTGCTTAAAAACAGTACAACTTAACACATAATGTACAAAATACACAATTTACACATAATATGCATAAACAAGGCGTTATTATATTTAAGGTATAAATTAAGGTAAATACTGTATAAAGTAAAACATGATTTACTTTTTCAATCACTTTCAACTTTGTGGACGTTCCTAAAGTGAGTTTTTGAGACTTACACACATATCAAACCCCTGTCTCACATCTGTCTCACCTTGAGCTGTGATTTGGACACTTTGCCGCTGTCTTCGGTGTCCAGGGACGTGAAGGCGTACCAGATACTCTTCAGCAGAGCGGCTCTCAGCGCCATGTCTCACACCTGATGATTTGACTCTCTTATTTCTCCTCTCCTTTATTCTCTCTCTGAGTCTGGCCACATCCTGCGGGTGTTTGCTGAACTCTGGCGCCTCCTGTCTGCAGCCCTGAGATCAGTTCACAGTGACACATTACCATACGAGTACTGTTTCTGCAGCATGTGTAATAGGGCTGCATGACAGAAAAATTGTAATCATTACTTTGATCATGATTATTTAATACAATTCAAAAGGAAGACAGACAGACAGACAGTCAGTCAGATAGACAGACAGACAGACAGATAGACAGATAGATAGATAGATA
>NW_015552692.1:133912-135238 GCF_001515605.1 Sinocyclocheilus anshuiensis
GATAGATAGATAGATAGATAGATAGATAGATAGATAGATAGATAGATACAGACAGACAGACAGACAGATAGATAGATAGATAGATAGATAGATAGATTACATATGCAAGATGTGATCACATGACAAGCATACCACAGTATACACTGCACACTATGCAGGACGCTAGTATTCCACACATAGCCGTAGCATACAGTAAACACTTGAGAGAGCTGACAGACGCACACAGTCATCAGGTCTCCTTGAGCGCACACCTGGATCCACTCACACCTGTGGAAATGATACGATCACGTCAGCTGATTTCTGACAGATGCAGAAGAGCGCCAGTGTGAGAGATGTGGTAATTGTCACGGAGTGTTTAGCACTCAGGGCTGTGTGTGTGTTCATATCCGCTGCTGCTGAGAGACGTTTAAACGCGATCCTCCTTCAAAGATTCACAAACGCATCGTGAGTGTGAGTGTGCGTGGCTGTGCTTCATTAAATAATCAGGCTGTGTCAGTGAATACGATTTGTTTCTCGTCACACAGGCGTGTTGTGGGAGTGCGATCAGGAATGGGACGTCCAGACGAGGATGCAGGTCTCTTACTTCAGCGATGTCACAACGAATCAAGAGCTTCACGTCCCACCGCTGACGTCAACATGATGAGTCCTGAGTGTGTTTGTCTCTCATGGTCCAGACAGACAGATATAGTCAGACAAACAGAACAGTGGAACAGAGAGATAGATAGATACTACATGTGTCATATAAAATTTTAAGTGACTCTTAAGTGAGTTAATTTTAAGAAATAGCCATAAGCCAAATATCCTATTTTCCACGGTTGAATCTGTTCTTCATCCAAATGTTAATCTGTTTCCTGAGACATCTGTCTCTCTTTGTGAGGACTTTGCAAAACATTTTAATGATAAGATTTCCCAAATTACATCTTTGATGCCTCTGTATACAAATTGCCAGATATTCCAATCACCCCTTCCACTTGGTCTGTCTTTGAGCCTGTAAGCTTGAATACTCTGATGGAGATATGTCTACTCTGAAACCTACTACGTGTCCCCAGGATGTAATTATTGAGACTGTTTACCCTGACCTGTTGTCTGTTATTAAAAAATGCCTCTATACTGGCACTGTACCTGGCGACTTTAAACTTGCGGCCTCATCTTAAAAAACCAAGTTTGGATCCCACATTACTGGCTAACTTTCGTCCTATTTAAAACTTGACTTTTCTCTCCAAAATTGTAGAGAAAGTGGTTCTAAATCAACTACAGTCTTATTTGACTATCAATTTCAATCTCTGAAAATTTTCAATCTGGTTTTAAATCCTGTCACAGTACTGA
>NW_015552692.1:137231-146091 GCF_001515605.1 Sinocyclocheilus anshuiensis
GATAGATAGATAGATAGATAGATAGATAGATAGATAGATAGATAGATACAGACAGACAGACAGACAGATAGATAGATAGATAGATAGATAGATAGATTACATATGCAAGATGTGATCACATGACAAGCATACCACAGTATACACTGCACACTATGCAGGACGCTAGTATTCCACACATAGCCGTAGCATACAGTAAACACTTGAGAGAGCTGACAGACGCACACAGTCATCAGGTCTCCTTGAGCGCACACCTGGATCCACTCACACCTGTGGAAATGATACGATCACGTCAGCTGATTTCTGACAGATGCAGAAGAGCGCCAGTGTGAGAGATGTGGTAATTGTCACGGAGTGTTTAGCACTCAGGGCTGTGTGTGTGTTCATATCCGCTGCTGCTGAGAGACGTTTAAACGCGATCCTCCTTCAAAGATTCACAAACGCATCGTGAGTGTGAGTGTGTGTGGCTGTGCTTCATTAAATAATCAGGCTGTGTCAGTGAATACGATTTGTTTCTCGTCACACAGGCGTGTTGTGGGAGTGCGATCAGGAATGGGACGTCCAGACGAGGATGCAGGTCTCTTACTTCAGCGATGTCACAACGAATCAAGAGCTTCACGTCCCACCGCTGACGTCAACATGATGAGTCCTGAGTGTGTTTGTCTCTCATGGTCCAGACAGACAGATATAGTCAGACAAACAGAACAGTGGAACAGAGAGATAGATAGATACTACATGTGTCATATAAAATTTTAAGTGACTCTTAAGTGAGTTAATTTTAAGAAATAGCCATAAGCCAAATATCCTATTTTCCACGGTTGAATCTGTTCTTCATCCAAATGTTAATCTGTTTCCTGAGACATCTGTCTCTCTTTGTGAGGACTTTGCAAAACATTTTAATGATAAGATTTCCCAAATTACATCTTTGATGCCTCTGTATACAAATTGCCAGATATTCCAATCACCCCTTCCACTTGGTCTGTCTTTGAGCCTGTAAACTTGAATACTCTGATGGAGATATGTCTACTCTGAAACCTACTACGTGTCCCCAGGATGTAATTATTGAGACTGTTTACCCTGACCTGTTGTCTGTTATTAAAAAATGCCTCTATACTGGCACTGTACCTGGCGACTTTAAACTTGCGGCCTCATCTTAAAAAACCAAGTTTGGATCCCACATTACTGGCTAACTTTCGTCCTATTTAAAACTTGACTTTTCTCTCCAAAATTGTAGAGAAAGTGGTTCTAAATCAACTACAGTCTTATTTGACTATCAATTTCAATCTCTGAAAATTTTCAATCTGGTTTTAAATCCTGTCACAGTACTGAGTCAGCTCTTTTAAGAGTTTTGAATGATATTGTGCTAATTACTGACTCTGGGCAGTCTATGGCTTTGGTTCTGTTAGACCTCGGTTCTGCCTTTGACTTAGTTGATCATAATACACTTATATCACGTCCTGAAACATGTGTTGGCCTTCAGGGCACGGTGTTGCAGTGGTTTCGTTCATATCTCACTAATAGGAGGTATGTTGTTAGTATTGGAAACCAATCCTCATCTGAGATATATTTAAAGTCTGGTGTCCCTCAGGGCTCGATTCTTGGTCCGGTACTGTTTTCTCTTTATATGCTTCCTCTAGGATCTATTTTTAAAAAGTATGGGGTCTCTTTTCATCTGTATGCCGACGACACACAAATCAATATCCCTTTGAAGCGCGATAACAAACAGGCTTTAAAGCCTATTTTAGATTGTCTGGACGAACTAAAACTTTGGCTTACAAGTAATTTCCTAAGCCTCAATGAAAGTAAAACTGAATTTATTTTGTTTGGCTCAAATGACCACTGTGTACATGATTTTGAATCTGAACTTCTTACTCCATATAGAACTACATGTGCAAGAAACTTGTAGGTGTTTGGTTCGATAATAATCTTAAATCTGATAAGCAGATAAGTGCGGTGGTCAAATCCTGTTTTTATCATCTTCGTCTTCTGACAAAGGTGAAGCCATTTTTGTCTCTAAAGAAGTTTGAAATGGTTATGCATGCTTTTGTAACATCTCGATTGGATTACTGCAACTCATTATATATCGGTGCTCCTCAGTCATGTGTTTCTCGTCTGCAGTTGGTTCAGAATGCAGCGGCTTGGCTTCTTTATGGGAAGCGCAATCATGAGTCTATCACACCAGTTTTGATCTCATTGCATTGGCTGCCAGTCAAATATAGAATTGATTTTAACATTTTACTGTTTGTCTATAAATCTCTCCCTAATCAGGCTCCACAGTATCCATCTGATTTGTTACATCCATACACTCAGTCAAGAGCACTCAGATCCGCTGATTCTGGATTATTGCAAGTTCCCAGGGCACATCTCAAAAACAGAGGTGATCGTGCTTTTTCTGTTGTTGGCCCTAAGTTGTGGAATAGTCTCCCAATTCATATCAGAACTGCCTCAACTCTATCTATTTTTAAGTCTACTCTTAAAACTTATTTCTTCTCCTTGGCATTTAATATTTTTTTAATTGCTGTGCAATGATCCTTTATTTTAGTGAACCTCATCCATTTTACAGTGTGTGTTTTATAGTTTGTGCTTTATTGTTTATTAACTTGTTGACTTGTTTTGTTTTGCATACTCTGTGCAGCACTTTGGTCGACTTCGGTTGTTTTAAATGTGCTATATAAATAAACATTGTGTTGTAATGTAGATAGATAGATAGACAGACAGACAGACAGACAGACAGATAGATAGATAGATAGATAGACAGACAGATGGACAGATGGATGGATAGAAAGTTAGATAGACAGACAGACAGACAGATGGATAGATAGACAGACAGACGGGCAGATAGACAGACAAACAAATAGATAAATAGATAGACAGACAGACAGACAGACAGACAGATAGATAGATAGATAGATAGATAGATAGATAGATAGATAGACAGACAGATGGATGGACGGATAGAAAGTTAGATAGACAGACAGACAGACAGATGGATAGATAGATATATAGATAGTCAGACAGACAGACAGACAGACAAAATAAATGACAGAAAGGCAATGTATACTATATAGCATATAGTATATAAGCATGTAAATTATTTGTCTAAACTCAACAGTGTCTGTAGATGAATTATCATATGTCTACAGTTCATTCTGATATCAGACGGTAATAAAAGCATGTGATTAAACTCTGTTATTATGTCAAATGAATGTTTTGCGCGGCTGCTAATCTGACTGTATATCTTCATAACCCAGAGGAAGAGGAAGCACAGCGATCACACTCCTAAAGAAACAGAGGATATGAAACCTTCATCATCATCATCATCTGTGAATCTGATCGTCACAGTGAAGTGAAGCTCCAGTCATTATCCAGCACGAATGTGTGCGTATGTTTCAGCGTCTGGATGACAGATCTGAGATCAGTAAACAGCCGTTTGCAGCTTTCTGCACCCCGCTGTAATTTCAGACTCCAACACAAAACAAAAATCCATCTCTGCCGACTTCCTGAGGCTCATCCTGCCTTTGAAATGCTCATGTCAGTGTAAACACACACACACACACACACACGAGGGGCGGGACACGGGCCGGCGGCAGGTAAAGCACTGAGAGCTCACCTGTAACATCACTCAGGTGTGTGTGGAGATCCGCAGACAGGAGAACCGGCTCCTCTTCCTCTCAGGTAAGACACGTCCAGTCTCCTCAACACCAGCTGCTTTTGTTTCATTGTGCCTGTAATATTACAGTAAACATTACATTAAAACTAAACACTGACAGATCAATTCAGCTGCATTTTAAGAATGAATCTGTATGAAATATTTAACAGATGTTGGTGCAAAACAAGATGCTTTACTTCTGTATCTAAATATCTAAACTACTTTAATACTGCATTAAATTTTGATTTAAATGCTCAGTATGTAATACATACATATTATATAAATACTGTTATTATATATATATATATATTATAGAATATATTGTAAAATTTTGGCATTTCCGCTTTTGTGCTTATTTTATATTTTTTCTTCAGTTGTTTTACAGTTGTGTTGATCTTTAAACAGTTATATCCGCATTATTGAATAAAGAATATTATGCTGTAGCTGGTGCTGCATGTTATTTATTATTCAATGTATTTTAATGTGGTCTGCAAAAGCTGCATCAGCTAACTTGACAATAAAAGACAAGAAGAGCGGCAGGATTGTTTTGCGGCTTTCTTTGTAGCCGCATGAAAAGTCTCTGACATGTTTCCATTCATAATTTCTCCACTGCTTCTATCTTTTCTCCTTAATACATCCAACTTGACACCACTTCACAGCTGAGGGGATTTCCACTGAAAGTAGGATTAGACATCATTTAATGTTTCGCCTCGAGCTCCAAATACACATGAGACAAGCGCAGATATGTCTTTAAATTGGAAACACAATGAGGGATTAGATCAGTCGTTTATTTTTCTTTCAGAGACCTTATTAATTCTCGAGCACATTCTGCTTTCCTCCTCTAACTCTTGTGTAGTACACAATGTCGTGAATTAGAGACGGATTACTGACACACTGCTGTACGCTTTTATCTAGCATGCCAATACAAGCATGCGATCGTAGTACACACTTCACCTGTGCCCATATCAATCCCTATTTAACTTCAGATTTCTGTCAATAAATCAGTTATTATTTGGATAGCCCGTATAGTGGAAGCACAGATAGCGTTTGCGCTCACAGACTACGTTTTGGGTCTTTTCGTCTGTATTTCATGTCAAATCCGTGTTAATTGCAAGGACCGTCCGCGGGCTTATCACGCGCATTTGAACCTCAGACAACATGGTTATTATGTTAATCTGAAGTGTGTTTGAAGTCTTCTGGTCTAAACTCTCGTCTGTCTCTCCCGAAATCCTTCACAGGGCTTTCAAAGCACAGCAGAAGCCTTTTTCTGAGCGTCTGGGATTTAAGCGAGGAAGAAGACGATGCTTCCTCACCTCAGGAAACGCAAGTTAATCCGTCAGTCTTAGAGACACTTCCTTGGGCGTGGCTTTCGTCTACGAACAAACGAACGGAACCAACTTCTGATTTCATCTCAACATGGACGCATCCCTCCAGGACTCTCATTGCCATTTGGCTAGGAGCAGCAGGTACTGTGCGCCCCCTGGTGGCTACAGAGGGAACGACGTTCACGCCGATCGCGCATTGCCGCTGTTTTTATACCCGACCCACGTTGATCAGCGAGTCTACGATAGATCCTACTGCGGCGGTGCATCGCTGCTCTCGTACCTGCCGCCGTTCCACGGTAGCTTCGGCATTTACGAATGTCCCTTCGAGCCCGCCTTCATCCAGAAACGCAACGAGCGGGAACGCCAGCGCGTGAAGTGCGTAAACCAGGGATACGCCAAACTACGTGACCACCTGCCTAACGGGACCACGGAAAAACGGCTGAGCAAAGTGGAGACGCTGCGCGCGGCCATACGCTACATCAAGTACCTGCAGGATCTGGTGGAGAACGCGGGCAGGGCGGAGCAGAACGGAGGAGCGTCGCCGCTTTCCATTTCCGAATCGTCTTCTGAGGAGTCTGTCGGGAGTTAAAGACGTACGGAAAACATCGTTCACGCGACTTTTATCCTGCGCCACCAAAACATTGTTGATTATCAGATATTAGCATGTGTTTTAATGATGCAAAAGCACAATTTGTAATTCAGAAAAGAGCAGCTATCCAGAAAATGTGCAAATAATTACATAAGTTGTCATATGATGCAATTTCAAGTTTTCGTTTGTCTTTGGAGTGTTACAAGCTGTTTGTGCATAGATAAGATCAGTAAAGTTCCAAAGACTAAAGTCTTAAACCCGAAGAGGTATTCTTTATAAAAGTCCACACCTCATTTAAACACGCCCCCACATGTCTACATCACTGTGTTGGAAGATTTGCATAACTCCGCCCAAATGTTTACGCAAAGACAGAAAGCCTGACTTTTTTTATTCTCGCTGTAGTATTGTTGTCGTGGAGACGCTGTGTGTTTTCAAATATGGTGAGGGGTGTAACATTTCTGTCACATGCTTGAGGTATTCGGCCAATCACAACGCACCGGATAGCTGGCCAATCAAAGCACAGCGTGCTTTTCAGAACGATGAGCTTTGTAAAAATCGACGCGTTTCAGAAAGGCGCGTTTACACCTTAAACCGCGTAAACACATTGCATTACACCAAACACACAAAATAATGTTCTTTTTAGCATTTTTAGCATAAGTTTGGTCTTCAATAAAGTACTGAAATCTTCTGAAACGAGTTGAATATGGCACAAGAGTGGCACATTTTAGATGGCTAGCGTGATGTAGTGTGTTTTCAGACTGAGACATGAGGGCACAGGGGTCATGATGCCCAAAAAAGCCTTGAAATCAACACGACACCCGGTTTCTGCTCTTGCATTCTCATGTGATCATGTGAACTGTGCTTTTTACACTTTTTTTATTCAAATAAATCTTAAATTATACTTGGAATGGGGCTGTTTTTTTACTTAGAGATACTTGTAGTCTTGTTTCTGTTTTTTTAAATGACTGTATTCAACATGTTCATAAACACAGTTGCTGCCTTTAATTTTAAGTTTAATCAAATTGGCTGTATAAATAATTTCTATTTGAGTCCCATACAACTTTAAAAAAAAAAATGTTGCAACTGGTTACATTTTGATGAGTTTCAGATATTTTGCCCTGATTTATTGATCATTTTGTCAGTGCAAATAAACGTAAATCAAATTTATGACCCAGAAATGTTCTTGACAGGTTAAGACACTTGTATAGTTGATAAGAGACTCAAGAATGATTGGGACAATCAGAAAAAGCTCATAAATCATGCGAAACCACAGAGATGACAGTGCCTCATCTGTGAGCTGATTGGTTTGGCAACTCAGTGATGTCACAAAGCCCAAACAGAACAAGCCAATGAGAACATTCCAAAGTTATGACTGCGTGAATGTCCTGCCTTTTTATCTATGTCTCTGTGACCACGACTATGTCATGTTCTGTTGTCCCCGAACACACACACTTAAACTGAGTGACACGCATTGTCTATATTTATTTTTTAAGTCAGACAGCTGCAGTACTAACCAAACAAGAGCAGAGCGAGGCAGTGAGAGAAATAGAGACAGTTGGAAGAGCGGATGGTGGGGACACGTTCATTTTTCAGCCACAGGAAGATCCTGAACTATTGAGCCAAGTACCTGATCTCCAGGATTCCTGCGCCTCCTGCTCTGGTTCTGATCGGATCATGGAGGGCGGTGGTGAAGCACCCATGGGCACCTTCATCATGGATGAGGAGACGCTCAAGAGGAAGCAGAGAGAGAAACTCAAGAAGCTCCAGGCCACAGGTGGAAACCCGCGCCCGGCGCGATCCCTCCTCTTCCTCACGCTGAAGAACCCCTTCCGCAAGGCCTGCATAAACATTGTAGAGTGGAAGTATCCTTTAATGAATCAAAAAAATATTTTAATTACAATAATGTTTTAATTTGGAGTTTTCTGTGTTAAAATAATCAGTAAACCAGCTTAATGCACATTATTAAAATATGTAAAACAAAATATATACTGATTGTGTGCGTATTTATATATTCATCAAAGATTTTGGATGCGATTAACCGTGATATATATTTTATGTATATATATATATAAATGTCTACTGTCACTTTTGATTAATTGAATGCGTCTTTGATGAATAAAAGTATTCATTTATTTTAAATCATCAAACCCAAACTTTTGAAAGGTAGTGCATCATGGTTTTGGCAAAAATATAAAAAATCTGTACAAATCAATAAAAATAAATTATAACTAAAATATATTCTAATATAAAATAAATAAAAAATTATAAAAAATAATTTAAGAAATGACAAAAAGATACTTCAGTTAAGTATCAAATTCATCTCAAGTGAATCTCCAAAAACAAAACAAAAAAAAACAAACAAACTAAAAAAGACTATAAAAAACATCTTAATTTACCATTTGCCATTTAAAATAAGTTTATCATTTAAAGTCATTCATTAGAGGTGCCAAATATGCAGTTATCAAAGTGTTTGAAAAAGCAACTATGAGATGATAGCTAGTTAATGAGCTCATTCACTCTTGAGCGTGCGTGTAGAGGTGTGTAAATGTCAGTGTTTCAGCACGGTGCTCTGATATTCTGAGAGAACAGCTGCTCTGTCCTCCAGCTCACTAAATACAGACATGCTAAGCTCAGAGAATGCTAGCACACACACACAACAACACACTGCAACTGCGGTCATCAACACACACAGACATATTGTTCATTACTGCAGTATTATGTCTATAATTTTAACACTCAGAAACAAGCAATAATTTGATGTTGGTGGATGTTTTTATTTTCCTGAACATTTCTCTCAGACCGTTTGAAATCATCATCCTCCTCACCATCTTTGCAAACTGTGTAGCTCTGGCCGTTTTCATGCCCATGCCTGAGGAAGATACGAATAACACCAACAGCAACTTAGTGAGTCTCTCTCACACACAAATACAATATAGACCAACCTATAGATCACACCCTCATAAACTCCCTCAACACATAAAACCTTCCCCAAAAGCTGTAGACTCCTCCTAAAGCCACACCCTCAACCTATAGATCACACCATCATACACTCCCTCAACATATAAACTCTTCCCCAATACCTGTAGACTCCTCCTACAGACACACCCCAACCTATAGACCACACCCTCATACACTCCCTCAACATATAAACCCTTCCCCAATACCTATATACTCCTCCTAAAGACACACCCCCAACCTATAGATCACACCCTCATACACTCCCTCAACATATAAACCCTTCCCCAATACCTATATACTCCTCCTAAAGACACACCCCCAACCTATAGATCACACGCTCAT
>NW_015552692.1:146187-159319 GCF_001515605.1 Sinocyclocheilus anshuiensis
CACACCCTCATACACTCCCTCAACATATAAACCCTTCCCCAATATCTGTATTCTCCTCCTAGACACCCCCCCAACCTATAGACCACACCCTCATACACTCCCTCAACATATAAACCCTTTCCCAAAAGCTGTAGACTCCACATACACCTACAGACTCCACCCCCAAACATACCGTTATTATACAGTCTTCATCTGCTGTAGATAGTTTACATACCCAAACTAAAATACGGTTTATTTAAATGTTTCCATATGCATATAAAGTTCTTATAAAACATTGACATTGAACTATATCCCAAATACATCAGTGTTAAGTTAGTCTTTTGGCAGAATAACTGACACCTAATGCCTGATAGTCATCCCACTAAACCCTTGTAAGCATGCGTGACCCAGGTGACTGAAAGAAGCAGGTGCTTCGACCGCATGCCGCTGGGACGCCTGCATGTGTGGACGCTTTAAAATTAGCCACAAACTCAAACTATATGCTCTCACAGGGTCGCAGCACTCTCTCATCACTGCGGTGTTATCTAAGGATGTTGTGCTTTGTAATTTGATATGTCAGATTGTTCATTTTGTAATCAGGTCGACTTCAAAGCATTTCAGTGGTAATAAAGTTATGCATCTTGTCTTTTTTCTATCTATCGATCTATCTATCTATCTACAGTATATGTCAATAGAAACAAACAGTGTTCGCTTCAAGCTAACAGTAAATACCATGTTGGCTGTAAAATTCACAGCGTCTGTGCCAGGGTCATTTTCAAAATGCCTCAGCTGAAACCGGAGGAAAGTGTCAGGCTCTAGCATCTCTTCATCACCTTTCCACCAAATTTGACGTGTGTCAGTTGCCAGAATGTAAAAAGACATGTCGAGACAGATATTCAAAGTCAAAACAAAAATGTTCTGAAGTAGAAAAGCCACAATTGACACCAAACACCTTGTGATGGTTGGCTGTACTGAAGTGTGCTGACAGCTCCATTCATCTCAATGTTTCGTGTGTGTGTACTTTCACAGGAGAGTCTCGAGTACATTTTTCTCATCATATTCACTATGGAATGTTTCCTGAAGATCGTGGCGTACGGGCTTCTCTTTCACGCCGATGCTTATTTGCGGAACTGCTGGAATATATTAGATTTTGTCATTGTGACAATGGGGTAAGACACACACACACACCACTCCCTGAATATGGACAGAAACATCCTACACAATTACAAACACTTTCTGTGTGACGCCTCTCAGGTTGTTCACTGTCGTGGTGGACTTCATTAATAACATCAGCGGCGTGGAGGCGCCAGTGGAACAGAAAGGCGGGTTTGACATGAAAGCCCTCCGAGCGTTTAGAGTCCTGCGGCCCCTGAGGCTCGTCTCTGGGGTCCCCAGTAAGTGCCATCATCACCTTCCTCTGCTCACCTGTCTCATTTCTTGAGTTGGCTGGTTCAAGTGTAATGTCTCCTCCAGGCCTGCAGGTGGTGATGAGCTCCATTCTCAAGTCCATGCTGCCCCTATTCCACATCTCTCTGCTGGTCTTCTTCATGGTCACCATCTACGCCATCATAGGCCTGGAGCTTTTCAAATGCAAAATGCATAAAACATGTTACCACGTCGGCACAGGTGAGAAATGAGGCAAGATTTGAGAAACTCATAGCTGAAGTGGATTTACACAAAACCAAAATCTACGCAGCAGGCACACAACGTCATAAGATGATGATATTTGGTTAAATTTTGTTTGCGACATCAGGTGACCAAAATTTAGTGTCAGTTCAACTTCTAGGGCCAGATTTACTAACAGTTTGCGCCAGCGCAAAACGTCTTTTGGCGTTAAAATAGTATTGTCAGGATTTACTAACGACGCAAAGTAAAGAATTAGCACTGAAAAGGTATGGACAGGTATGAACTTATTGAATATTCATTTATAGGAGTTTCCCTTTCAGACGTAAAATTTATGGGAGGAGAGTATTAAAATGAATCACACAACGTGATTTACTAACTATGCACTGGTCAAATTACTGGTATTTGTGCCATTATTTAAAGGGGTCATATGATGCGATTTCAATTTTTCCTTTCTCTGTGGAGTGTTACAAGCTCTTGGTGCATAAAGAAGATCTGTAAAGTTGCAAAAACTAAAGTCTCAAATCCAAAGAGATATTCTTTATAAAAGTTCAGAGTCAGCCACACCTACCTAAAACGGCTCGTTCTAACACGCCCCCACATATCTACCTCACTATTTGGGAAGATTTGCATAATGCCGCCCAAATGTTCACGCAAAGAAAGAAGGCGTAACTTTTAGTCTCACTGTAGTTTTGTTGCCGCCGCCATGTCGTGAAGACGCTGTGTGCTTCGTTGTGAAAGCGAAACTACTTTGTTTGGTCTTCCAAAAGAGGACGATATCTGCTTCGTCATGCCTAGAGCTGATCTGTGCTGGTCGCTGAGGAAATACATCAACTTTCACCGTGGACGAAGCGGAATCCAGCCCGGGGTCATCACATGTGGTTGCCGCTCATTCATCGGATCCGCCGGCCGCGCCGTTCTCTGCTCACTCTATCCCGGCCTCAGCGCACGCTAAGCCGGGGCTGCCCAAAAAAAGCATGTGTGTGAACATTTTTGGTGCCTGTGTCGCAAGTAGATCACCCACACCTGATGAGCATCGGCTCTGTTTATTTGCGACTACGCTAATTTGCACTGAGCTTGGTATATTGCGTTGATCGATATGTAAATGAGATGTTGCGCCTGTGTTCTTTAATTTCACTTTAATCACCTGCAGAAATTTCCACGCCCATTGGCGCTGTTTCGGAATTGCGCTCTCGCGCTAATTTGCCCTGTTTAGTAAATCCGACCCCTAATGTCAACGTTAATTTGATGTCCAAATTTGACGTCAACTAACGTTGATATTTTGCCATCTTCAGTAAATAAAAATGTAGGGTCATGATCTATGCTCTGTCATGTCACAGATATCATCGCCACGGGGGATGATGCGCAGGCGGCTCCGTGCGCTCAGGCCGGTAACGGAAGGCGCTGCACTCTAAATGGAACCGAGTGCAGCGGTGGTTGGCCCGGGCCGAATAACGGCATTACCCACTTTGACAATCTGGGATTTTCCATGATCACGGTATACCAGTGCATCACCACTCAGGGCTGGACGGATGTTCTGTACTGGGTCAGTGACACTTACCTTAACGGTTACACAAAGAGCAGTGGTTCCCAACCCTGCAGTTCCCCCAACTCTGGACATTTTGCATTTCTCCCCAACCGAACACACTTTATTCAACTTATCAGCTTGTCAGTAGAGACTCCAAGACTTGAAATTGGTGTCAGATAAAGGAGACATCAAATATGTTGGGAACCACTGAGATAGAGGACTATGATAGGGATGCAAAGGCTAACTCTTGACCTATTATAGGTAAATGACGCGATTGGAATGGAGTGGCCCTGGCTGTATTTTGTGACTCTGATTCTCTTGGGCTCGTTCTTCATCTTGAATCTGGTTCTGGGGGTTCTGTGCGGGTAAGTCCAAACATTTGTGGTCTTAAAATCAGTATCGTTCTACTGATATTGCCCACATTTTAGAACAATGAGTAGGTGTGTCCCAACTTTTGACTGGTAGAGTACTAAGATTCATTTCAGTAACCTTCTTTAAAGGGATAGTTCACCCAAAAATGAAAATTCTGTCATTAATTACTCACCCTCGTGTCGTTCCAAACCCGTAAGACCTTTGTTCATCTTCGGAACAAAAATGAAGATATTTTTATGAAATCTGAGAGCTTTCTGACAGCAATGCAATTGACATGTTCAAGGCCCGGAAATGTCCATGTGACATCAGTGGTTCAACCGTAATTTTATGAAGCTACGAGAATACTTGTTGTGCGCAAAGAAAACAAAAATAACGACCTTATTTAACAATTTCTTCTCTTCGGTATCAGTCGTCGTGAACCACTGATGTCACATGGACTATTTTAAAGATGTGCTTACTACCTTTCTGGGCCTTGAACATGTCAGTTGTGTTGCTATCTATGCATCTTCAGAAAGCTCTCGGATTTCATAAAAAATATCTTGTCTTCCGAAGATGAAGGCCTTAAGGGTTTGGAACGACATGACGGTTGAGTAATTAATGACAGAATTTTCATTTTTGGGTGATCTATCCCTATTTACTGAGCAATTTAACTGTCAATATTGTTATGTTGTCAGCGAGTTCACTAAGGAGAGAGAGAAGAGCTCTCGAAGCGGAGAGTATCAGAAACTGAGGGAGCGTCAGCAGTTTGACGAGGATCTGAAGGGATACATGGAGTGGATCACACAGGCAGAGGTCATGGACAATGACCAGGAGGGGCAAGGTGCTCAAACACACTTTAACAGGCTACAGCCATTGTAAATAAAGTCTGGTTATATGTGGTACAATCATGTCTGGGATTGGTCTCCACAGGTCTGCTTCCACTACAGGATGGATCCGACACAGAAACCCTCTATGAGCTGGAAGCACTCAACAAACTCATGTATTATGTGTAAGTTGAGCGATCAGTTGCTAGGAATGATTGACTTCATATCCGAAATGATTTTGAATTTCTCTGTGTGTGCATTTTAAAGTCGACATGCTCGTCGCTGGAACCGTTTTTTTAGGAGGAAATGTCGTGCATGGGTTAAGTCCAGGTTGTTCCATTGGCTGGTGATTCTGCTGGTGTTCTTCAACACTCTGGCAATTGCAACCGAGCACCACGGTCAGCCCGAATCTCTCACCAACTTCCAAGGTTCAGTTCTGCGCCCACTAACATCATTCCTCATTTATATCCCAAAACATTTTAATATTTGCAAACTACTGCAGAGTACTTTCTGCGTTACTTTTATCTAATAATTCAGTCAGAAACGCAACTTCTTTCATCATTTACTCACCCTCGACTTCCGCTCTTCTGTGGAATACAAAGAATAAACATGGTTATATTCACAATTTCTATTCATTGAATGAAACAAGTCTTTAACATTCTGCCAATTGACAATAAACTACCAATGTAACAACATAAACGACCAGCTTCAACCAGCTAGAAACTATCCGAAAGTTGATTTTAGCTAGTTACTTATATTGTTTTTACCTTATTTGCAGACAATACCAATAAGGTGCTGTTGTCTCTGTTTGCGGTGGAGATGTTTATGAAGATGTACGCGATGGGCCTGCCGTCGTACTTCATGTCCCTCTTTAACCGTTTTGACTGCTTTGTGGTATCTGTGGGAATCCTTGAGATCATTCTCGTACGCATGGATGTTATGTCCGTCATGGGGATCTCCATACTGCGTTGCATTCGGCTGCTGCGCCTCTTCAAAGTAACCCGGTACGTGATTCTTGACCAGTGTTGGAGAAAGTTACTTTTAAAAGTAATGCATTACAATATTGCTTTACTCCCTAAAAAGTAACTAATTACGGTAGTTTTTTTATAGAAAGTAATCCATTACGCTACTTTTGAGTTACTTTTTAAATCTGGGCAGGGCTTGCTTGTTTGTTTTTAATATAAAACAGTTATTCTTTTACAAATGTAAAAGCCCTCTCACAACAAAAGTGAAATGAATACACTTCAGGCTGAAGGAAATGTAAATTCTCGTCTGTACAGTAGAGGGCGCAGCTCAAACAAATCACATGAAGAATATGACGCAGAAGAGAAGAAAGTTCAACACTAGTCAGCAATATAAATGTGTTATTTTTGCTTAGTATGGTTGAATTGGATCATCGAAGGTCAGTGGCAAAGACACTGGTTAATGAAATGGGATTAATACATAAATGATATTTGTCTTATTTAACATTTAATTGCAGGTTTGTATAATATTCTGAGTTTGCATTTGACTGTTTTTATTGATTGTGAGGAACACTGAATCTGTTTGTGTGCAGTGAGATGAGTAAACACATGTTGATATTTAGTCTAGAACTACAGTAAGATCATGTTCACACACAACGCTCTGCACTTACTCCTGATTTCTGTCACCAAGGCAACACCAGAGCTGTCACTCAACACATGAGAAACAATGTAATTGGTTACTTATTTGAAAAAGTAACTCATTTATTTCCTTCTAAATTAAAAAAGTAATGCGTTACTTTACTAGTTACTTTAAAAAGTAATCTGATTATGTAACTTGCGTTACTTGTAATGCGTTGCCCCCAACAATGTTCTTGTCACCACCGTGAAGAACTAAGCATGCACGTCTGCATCAGAATTGACTGGAATTGTGCATGATTTTCAGGTACTGGACATCACTGAACAATCTTGTGGCGTCGCTCTTGAACTCCGTGCGATCCATCGCCTCGCTCCTGCTGCTCCTCTTCCTCTTCATCGTCATCTTCGCCCTGCTTGGTATGCAGGTTTTTGGAGGGAAGTTTAATTTTCCAGATGAGCATGTGAGACGGAGCAACTTTGACAATTTTCCTCAGGCTCTGATCACCGTTTTCCAGGTGAGTTTCATTCATATTACATTTAGTTATTTAGCAGACACTTTTATCCAAAGCGACTTACAAATGAGGACAATGGAAGCAATCAAAATCAACAAAGAGCAATGATATGCAAGTGCTATAACAAGTCTCAGTTAGCTTAATGCAGTACACGTAGCAAGGTTTTTTTTATTATATAATAAATAAAAAGAAAACAAATAGATAGAATACAAAAAGATTAGAAAAGCTAGTGTTAGTTGTTGTTTTTTTTTGTTTGTTTTTTTTAAGAAAAAAATCAGTAAATGAATAGAGTGCAAGTCTAAAAGGGACAAGTTTTTTTTATTTTTTTTATAAAGAATAGAATTAGAATAGAGCGTGCTAGAGTTAGAGGCTCAAGTAAAGTTGGAAGAGATGTGTTTTTAGCTGATTCTTGAAGATGGTTAAGGACTCAGCTGCTGGGATTGAGTTGGGCAGGTCATTCCACCAGGAGGGAACAGTTAATGTAAAAGTCCGTGAAAGTGATTTTGTGCTTCTTTGGGATGAACAATAAAGCGACATTCACTTGCAGAACGCAAGCTTCTAGATGCACATAAGTCTGAAGTAATGAATTTAGGTAAATGGGTGCAGAGCCAGTGGTGGTTTTGTAGGCAAACATTAATGCCTTGAATTTTATGCAAGCAGCTACTGGTCAGTGCAAATTGATGAACAGAGGTATGACGTGCATTCTTTTTGGCTCATTAAAAATGTATCTTGCTGCCGCGTTCTGGATTAATTGTAAAGGTTTTATAGAAGCCTGTCTAAATGCTGAGGGAAAAACACCAGTGTGAAGGGATGTGTTAACGATGTGAGTGAGTACAGGTACAAAGGCAGGAGAAATGGCTTGAAGGAGATGAGATGGAATAGGATCAAGCGGACAAGTAGTAGGATGATTAGAAAGGATGAGTTTGGAGACTTCTGCCTCAGAGAGTGAAGAGAAGGATGTGAACGAGTGTATGTTTGCTGATGTGATATGATGGCAAGATATTTCGATTCACAGTGCCTCTCCAGTGTCTCTGTTTTAGATCCTCACAGGTGAAGGCTGGAACTACGTCATGTATGATGGCATCTTGGCTCACGGAGGTCCTGCCATGCCTGGAATCCTGGTCAGCATATACTTCATTATCCTGTTCATCTGTGGAAACTGTATCCTTCATGCAACGCAGATGTGGGAGTTGTAGAAATGGCCTGTGATATGGATAAAGAATATGATTTTCCTGAGCGGTTAACTGCAGATATCCTCTTGAACGTCTTCCTGGCAATTGCGGTGGATAACTTGGCCGAGGCAGAGAGTCTGACCTCTGCCCAGAAAGAGAAGGCAGAGGAGAAGAAGCGGAAGAGACTTCTTAGGTGAGTGCCGAAGGTCAAATAGCAGGGAAAAGTGACTTTTTACAGACATTTCTGATGCTTAGTTTGTTCTTGGTGTAGAGAAAACCTACCTGATAAGGCAGAGGAAGAAAAGGCCATGCTGGCAAAGAAACTAGCCGAGCAGAGAGCCAAGATTGATGGAATTCCCACCACAGCTAAGGTCAAAACCACCTGTAACTGACAGAATGACGTTATTATAGGAAATGGTGTTAGAAATGTATTTACATTTAGTCATTTAGCAGTTACTCAAACAGCAACTTTACAGACTAACTAAAGTTGAAAAAGTGAAAAAGCATAATAGTACCCCTTTAAAATTATATAATAAATAAAAAGAAAACAGATACAATAGAAAAAGAATAGAGAAGCTAGTGTTAGTTTTTTTTTTTAAGAAGACAAGCAGTTAGTAAATGAATAGAGTGCAAGTTTAAAAGGGGCAAGTTTTTTTTTAAGAATAGAATTAGAATAGAGAGTGCTAGAGTTAGAGGGTCAAATAAAGATGGAAGAGATGTGTTTTTATCCGATTCTTGAAGAATTTAGACAATACATGTTAGTATTCAGACAATACATGTAGATGATTTTAGACAATACATGTAAGTATTCGCGCAAACATAATATGTTATATTTTAAGTGAACATTTGGGGAACTGTTGGGGAAAAAACTTTGGATGTATAACATTATATTAGATCCGTGCATTACAGTAAGTCTTAATATATAGGCCGTCTGTCTCAATAATGTTAATCAAACGATAAAAGAAACGAGGGAATCACTCGCTGCTCTCGATTGAACTGCTTTTGTAGTTTTAATAATGAATTTATTTGTAATAAGACAATTCATGTTAACTGACATCACACTAATGCCAGATTTGGACAATTCTGTCTACAAAAACCAAATTAACAGCTAATCTGACTCACAAGTTTCTTTATGTTAACGTGCAGCTCAAAGTGGACGAATTTGAATCAAATGTGAACGAGATTAAAGATCCATTTCCTCCAGCTGATTTTCCAGGTAAAGCAAAGGATAATTTAGCTTAGTTTACTAGGTCTTATGGTTTACCGTTAGGTCAGTCTGACGTTTTGATTGACTTTGATTGACGTTTTGATTGACTTGTTGGCCAGGTGACGATGAGGAGGAGGAGCCAGAGATCCCCCTCAGTCCTCGGCCTCGTCCAATGGCAGACCTGCAGCTGAAGGAGACAGTGGTACCCATGCCAGAGGCCAGTTCCTTCTTCATCTTCGGCCCACAGAACAAGTAAAATCTCACCTGCATTTTCGTCACCCTCATACATATTGGGAGTTTCACTAGCCGGGTTTCGTCCAAAGATCCAAATTTAACTTGTGTACAAAAATGGAATATTGCTTAAAACATCTGTGACCGTGGACCACAAAACCAGTCATAAGGGAATAAATAAATAGGCTTTCCATTGATGTATGCTTTGCTAGGATAGGACAATATTTGGCCGAGATACAACTATTTGAAAATCTGGAATCTGAGGGTGCAAAAAAATCTAAATATTGAGAAAATCATCTTTAAAGTTGTCCAAATGAAGTTCTTAGCAATGCATATTACTAATCAAAAATTAAGTTTTGATATATTTACGGTAGGAGATTTACTAAATATCTTCATGGAACATGATCTTTACTTAATATCCTAATGATTTTTGGCATAAAAGAAAAATTGATCATTTTGACCCATACAATGTATTGTTGGCTATTGTTACAAATATACCCCAGTGACTTAAGACTGCTTTTGTGCTCCAGGGGTGATCGAATTTGTGAATGAGCACCGTTTCCATCCAACGAGTCAAAGAACAAAATCGTCACTTCCTGATATACTGGCACTAAATATCACTAAGAAAAGTAGGAGAAGCCACTGAATATAATCATCTTCATGTATAATAAATTACTTGTACCTCAGAGCGAGCAGACGAAACAATAAATGCGTTCGCAGGAGGATGGGAACGCAGTCGTGTAAGATGGTTCTGGGAGGCAATTATACAGGCTTATTTAAGAATGACCATAACAACATTTCAGATGCTGTGCAATGAGATCTGCCCATTGGTTGATGACTTGATAACTTTTTTGGTGCGCATGGAGGAATTTATTCGCAAAATGCGTTTCCGTCTCCGATTATTAATCGTTTTTCGCACAAATCAAAAACTACCTCAAGCGAGCGAGTGTAAAAATTAAAAGGATTAATTTTTTGAATTTGACGTTTCCGTCACCACGTGATATGTTAAATGCACATAAAAACAGGGTGATGGAAACACAGCCACTGTTTATTAGGGGTTCTTTTGATCTTTCTGCTCAGGTTCCGCAAACTCTGCCATCGCATCATCAATGCTACAACCTTCACCAACATCATCCTCCTCTTCATCCTGCTTAGCAGTATCTCATTGGCTGCGGAGGACCCCATCGACCCGATGTCCTTCAGGAACCAGGTACACAATCTCTAGACTTGCCTATATCTACTTGTTCCTACAGTTGCCTTCAACAGCTACCTTTCTTGCTGTGCTCCAGGTCCTGGCCTACGCTGATTATGTCTTCACTTCGGTTTTTACCGCAGAGATTGTGCTGAAGGTGGGATGAGGGTTCGGTGTGTGTTCTAAGAAGCTGTTTTGTTGCGTTTTGATTCTGTGAATGGTTCAGTGCTTCTTTGTCCACTGCAGATGACCACGTATGGTGCCTTCTTGCACAAGGGCTCTTTCTGCCGTAATTCGTTCAACATCCTGGACCTGATTGTTGTCGGTGTCTCCCTGCTGTCCATGGGAATGGAGTGAGATTTCAGAGCAATCCCGCCCTTTTCTGACAAATAGAAATAGAGCAGACTTAGAGCAATAGAAATGGTTTTTGGACAGTAAGATTTTTAATGCTTTTTACAGAAGTCTCTTCTGCTCACCAAGCCTGCATTTATTTGATCCACTGTACAGCAAAAACAGTAAAATATTTTTACTATTTAAAAAACCGCTTTCTATGTGAATATATGTTAAACTGTAATTTATTTCTGTGATCAAAGCTGAATTTTTATCATCATTTCTCCAGTCTTCAATGTCACATGATCTTCAGAAATCATTCTAATATGCTGATTTGCTGCAACATTGAAACATGAAACATTCTTCTTCTTATTATTATTTTAGTGCTGGGCAACGATTAATCGCGATTAATTTCGTCCAAAATAAAAGTTTTTGTTTATATAATATATATGTGTGTGTACTGTGTATATTTATTATGTACATATAAAGAGACACACATACAGTATATATTTTGAAAATATTTACATGTATACATTTATATTCATATAATTTATATAAATATATTTAATATATAAACATAACATATTTTTCTTAAATATATTCATGCATGTGTGTGTATTTATATACACATAATAAATATACACATTACACACACATATATTATATAAACAAAAACCTTTATTTTGAATGTGATTAATCGCAATTAATCGCGATTAATCGTTGCCCAGCACTATTATTATTATCAATATTTAAAATAGTTGTGTACATTTTTTTCAGGATTCTCTGATGAACAGAAAGATCAGCATTTATCTGAAATAAAAAGCTTTTGTAACATTATACACTATAACAATATTGATCAAAAGTGATTATAAAGACATTTATAATGTTACAAAAGATTTCTATTTTCAGATAAATGCTGTTCTTCTGAACTTTCTATTCATCAAAGAAACCTGAAAAAAAACTCAGCTGTTTTCAACATTGATAATAATCAGAAATGTTTGTTGAGCAGCAAATCAGTATATTAGAATGATTTCTGAAGACTGGAAGAATTATGCTGAAAATTCAGCTTTGATCACAGACATAAATTACAGTTTAACAGATATTCACATAGAAAACAGCTGTTTTAAATAGTAAAAACATTTAAAATTTTTACTGTTTTTGCTGTACTTTGGATCAAATAAATGCAAGCCTGGTGAGCAGAAGAGACTTCTGTAAAAAGCATTAAAAATCAAAAACTTTTGACTGGTAGTGTACAAACACTAGCTTTACACACACTTCAGCATTTTTCCACAAACAGGGTGCTTTGGAAAATGACAAGCATTCTTTTACAGTCCTCATGTCTCTCCGCAGATCAAGCGCCATCTCGGTGGTAAAAATCCTCAGGGTCTTGAGAGTGTTGAGACCTTTAAGAGCCATAAATCGAGCTAAAGGTCTCAAAGTGAGTCGTCCCAGAGCGTCTAGTTTCGGGATTATTACATGATAAATGTCTCCCTGTTCCTCATTATGTCTTTGCTGTCTTTTAGCATGTGGTCCAGTGTGTGTTTGTGGCCATCAAGACCATCGGCAACATCGTTTTAGTCACAATGCTCTTGGATTTCATGTTTGCCTGCATTGGAGTTCAGCTTTTTAAGGTCAGATAGTTCGCTCTTCAGCATCTATGCATGTATGATATTAGAGTGTGGTTTAATTTAATGTGGTTTTTTTTTCTGTTAATCCGGCAGGGGAAATTTTTTTTCTGCACAGACCCGCTCAAATCTGCTCACCAAGCCTGCATTTATTTGATCCACTGTACAGCAAAAACAGTAAAATATTTTTACTATTTAAAAAACCGCTTTCTATGTGAATATATGTTAAACTGTAATTTATTTCTGTGATCAAAGCTGAATTTTTATCATCATTTCTCCAGTCTTCAATGTCACATGATCTTCAGAAATCATTCTAATATGCTGATTTGCTGCAACATTGAAACATGAAACATTCTTCTTCTTATTATTATTTTAGTGCTGGGCAACGATTAATCGCGATTAATTTCGTCCAAAATAAAAGTTTTTGTTTATATAATATATATGTGTGTGTACTGTGTATATTTATTATGTACATATAAAGAGAAAATGTAAAAAATTAGTGCTATCAAACAATTAATCGTGATTAATCACATCCAAATTAAAAGTTTTGGTTTACATATATGCGTGTATATGTCAAAACATATTTTTCTTAAATATATTCATGCATGTGTGTGTATTTATATACACATAATAAATATACACATTACACACACATATATTATATAAACAAAAACCTTTATTTTGAATGTGATTAATCGCAATTAATCGCGATTAATCGTTGCCCAGCACTATTATTATTATCAATATTTAAAATAGTTGTGTACATTTTTTTCAGGATTCTCTGATGAACAGAAAGATCAGCATTTATCTGAAATAAAAAGCTTTTGTAACATTATACACTATAACAATATTGATCAAAAGTGATTATAAAGACATTTATAATGTTACAAAAGATTTCTATTTTCAGATAAATGCTGTTCTTCTGAACTTTCTATTCATCAAAGAAACCTGAAAAAAAAC
>NW_015552692.1:159742-175466 GCF_001515605.1 Sinocyclocheilus anshuiensis
TATCATCATTTCTCCAGTCTTCAATGTCACATGATCTTCAGAAATCATTCTAATATGCTGATTTGCTGCAACATTGAAACATGAAACATTCTTCTTCTTATTATTATTTTAGTGCTGGGCAACGATTAATCGCGATTAATTTCGTCCAAAATAAAAGTTTTTGTTTATATAATATATATGTGTGTGTACTGTGTATATTTATTATGTACATATAAAGAGACACACATACAGTATATATTTTGAAAATATTTACATGTATACATTTATATTCATATAATTTATATAAATATATTTAATATATAAACATAACATATTTTTCTTAAATATATTCATGCATGTGTGTGTATTTATATACACATAATAAATATACACATTACACACACATATATTATATAAACAAAAACCTTTATTTTGAATGTGATTAATCGCAATTAATCGCGATTAATCGTTGCCCAGCACTATTATTATTATCAATATTTAAAATAGTTGTGTACATTTTTTTCAGGATTCTCTGATGAACAGAAAGATCAGCATTTATCTGAAATAAAAAGCTTTTGTAACATTATACACTATAACAATATTGATCAAAAGTGATTATAAAGACATTTATAATGTTACAAAAGATTTCTATTTTCAGATAAATGCTGTTCTTCTGAACTTTCTATTCATCAAAGAAACCTGAAAAAAAACTCAGCTGTTTTCAACATTGATAATAATCAGAAATGTTTGTTGAGCAGCAAATCAGTATATTAGAATGATTTCTGAAGACTGGAAGAATTATGCTGAAAATTCAGCTTTGATCACAGACATAAATTACAGTTTAACAGATATTCACATAGAAAACAGCTGTTTTAAATAGTAAAAACATTTAAAATTTTTACTGTTTTTGCTGTACTTTGGATCAAATAAATGCAAGCCTGGTGAGCAGAAGAGACTTCTGTAAAAAGCATTAAAAATCAAAAACTTTTGACTGGTAGTGTACAAACACTAGCTTTACACACACTTCAGCATTTTTCCACAAACAGGGTGCTTTGGAAAATGACAAGCATTCTTTTACAGTCCTCATGTCTCTCCGCAGATCAAGCGCCATCTCGGTGGTAAAAATCCTCAGGGTCTTGAGAGTGTTGAGACCTTTAAGAGCCATAAATCGAGCTAAAGGTCTCAAAGTGAGTCGTCCCAGAGCGTCTAGTTTCGGGATTATTACATGATAAATGTCTCCCTGTTCCTCATTATGTCTTTGCTGTCTTTTAGCATGTGGTCCAGTGTGTGTTTGTGGCCATCAAGACCATCGGCAACATCGTTTTAGTCACAATGCTCTTGGATTTCATGTTTGCCTGCATTGGAGTTCAGCTTTTTAAGGTCAGATAGTTCGCTCTTCAGCATCTATGCATGTATGATATTAGAGTGTGGTTTAATTTAATGTGGTTTTTTTTTCTGTTAATCCGGCAGGGGAAATTTTTTTTCTGCACAGACCCGCTCAAAATGACGGCGGAAGAATGCCGGTATGCTTGAACTTTCATTCTTCACTCTGAGATCTCTAAACTCTCCAAATCTACATAATTTTCTCTCCCGGTGATGCTCTCAGGGGAAGGTTTATACAACACCAGGAACATGCTCTCCACGACATGGTGCTCGGTCAACGTCTATGGATGAACAGTGACTTAAACTTTGACAGCGTTTTGAACGGCATGCTGGCTCTCTTCACCGTGTCAACATTCGAAGGCTGGCCAGAGTAGGTTTATAATGAACAACTCCCTTTCAAACTTGTGACCAGTGCTGGCAAAATGAGTGTGAATGCGCACAGGCTAATTTTGAGCTACAGGCAAAATAAGCGAAAAACGTCGATTTTGAGGTTTTTGCAAAAATTTGTTCATTAAGCCCTCTTATAAAACGGAGAGTTCCGGTCCTTGATTCTGATTGGCTGAGCCGCATTTGAAGCTGTTGTAAATGACTCTACAAAGTAACATACACCTTTGTTTACGTTTGTGTGTTGCTCGGCAACCACTTTGTAGCAACCACAACTGTTTCTGAGGAGCTACATTGTTTGGTGGAAGAATACTGTTTTTATTAATATCATTACACTTTATTTGCTCTGTTTTATTTTGTGAAACCTTACTACGTATATGGAATAACCGTTTTATAAAAGCAATAAGCCCCGTGAAGCCGTGGTTTACAGTGAATTTATAACAGCTAAGTAATAATTATACAAATAGTAATTAAACATCCAAAAGTGATCTTTATTTGTATGTTTTCCGTCAGGAGTACCTTTTCTCCGCTTGCTTCTCGCACTGACTCTCATACGAAGCGCACACATAAAGACAACACCGACGGCGCGCGATCCCGATAAATACACACATATACACAGAATTACAGTAATGTCTTAAGTGAACGTTTGGGGGAAAAACTTTGGATGTGCAACATTATATTAGACCTGTGCATTACAGTAAAGTTCATTGCATACCGAGTCCAAAATTTTCGTTTTTTTTCGTATTCGTCAGCCGTTCCTATCAAAATGCATGCTACGGATGCGAAAACACAGAAAATCGAACATGGTCCGAATTTTTTTTTTTGTCGGACGAAAGTTTCGGAGCCAGTGTGTAAACGTGATTGACACAGCGTGAGGTCGTATTTATTTTTCAACGTGCAAAAATTTCGGACGAAAATGTGTGCAATGGCTTCAAGTCTTAAAATAAGCCGTCTGTCTCATTAATGTTAATCAAACGATAAAAGAAACGAGGGAATCACTCGCTGCTCTTGATTGAACTGCTTTTGTAGTTTTAATAATGAATTTATTTGTAATTAACACACTGAGGTGATTTTTACATTTGAATATTTGTTTTTCTTACTTTAATACTTTTGTTTAGATGTAAAAATAAAAAAAATGTACTTATTTCTTTATTATATTTGTTCTTTTTCTGCATCTGTTCTTCTTTATAACAGCAAAGATAAAATAATAAATAGCTATATTGTGATTATTAATATAGTAATGACTATTAAGAAAAGAATTGGAATTAAATATGCAGCGTTGCTAGGTGATTTTGCTTTGGAACCTTCAGAAAACTTTAACTCGATTTTTCTCAAAATTGACTTTGCTGACTCCGTCGACTTCAAAAAGATGTAGCTCAGTCATTTTTAGACAACTCATACATAATTCTGCAGGCCTTTTAATGGAGAATGTAAAAAATAAAAATAACTCATTTTTGAAAATTTGCTCGTTGTTACTCATTTTGCCAGCACAGGTCGCATTTGTACAGTAGCTCTATTTGTCTTCACTTACACTATATTGCCAAAAGTTTCGGGACACCCCCTTCTGATGAACAGATTTGACTACTTTAGTAATTCCCATGAGTACAAATCTTAATGTTTAAGCATATAATTATATTCGGTGACACTTTAGAATACTGTTCCGTCATTAATGAATAACTACACAGGAACAAATGACTAATGCACTATTAACATTGTAGTAACTACGATTACCTAACAAAAAACTCTGATTAACGATTTAGTAAGTAATAGCGCTCAGTTGAAACTGGTATAGTTCAATATTAGCTAATCAATAACTACTATTGTTTCATATATCCTGGAGAACTCCTAAGAACTATTGTATACAGGTTCATAATTAATGTGAATTATGCATAATGAATAATTAAATCTAAAATGAAGATCATGGTAACCCACTAGTAATGACTAAGTATTACCAAATCCTTCTAAAGGAACTACTAATTACTCGGATCAGTATTCTAAAGTGAAAAGCATCATAACTCCCTAATATTGGCTGAAGAACTACCACATTCCACTAAACACGATTACTTACTAATTAATTAATCAGAGTTTCTTGTTAGATACTAGTAGTTACTAGAGTGCTAATATTGCATCACTCGTGTGTTCTTGTGTAGTTATTCATTAATGGTGGAACAGTATTCTAAAGTGTTACCTTATATTCTAGGCAATTGTGTGCTTCTAATTTTATAGCAATAATAGTTTGAACAGGAGCCTTTTCTATTCTAACATGACAGTGCCTCTGTTTATAAGGTTCAAAAAGAAATGATTGATTGAGTCAGTGTGGAAGAACTTGACTGGTCTGCTGTGACTTTAAATGCAGACGTTGAGCCAAAAACTCATCACCAAACACCAATGACGTGCATATGTACAATCATTTTAGACACGTCCAAAACTGTTGCAACACAGATGGAAATACAATTTTTAAATCCAGTAATTATGTTTCCATCTCTGTTGCCACAGTTTTGGAAGTGCCTTTTTCTGTTCTAAAGAAGGGGGGTGCCAATACTTTTGTCCATTTAGTGTATGCACAAGTCATTGGTGTTTGCTGATGAGTTTTTGGCTCAAGGTCTGCATTTAAAGTCACACCAGACCAGTCAAGTTCTTCCACACTGACTCAATCATTTATTTTTAACCTTACACACAGATGCATTGCCGTATTAGAATAGAAAAAGGGTCCTGTCCGAACTGTTGCTATAAAAGTGGCGTCCCAATACTTTTGGCAATATAGTGTAGAACTTTTGATGAAAATGCTGAACACATTTTCCTAACTGCACCTGTATGCGCAGCTTGTTGTATAAAGCCATCGACTCGAATTTGGAAAACGTTGGCCCGATTTACAACAACCGCATTGAGATTTCCATCTTCTTCATCGCTTACCTCATCCTCATCGCCTTCTTCATGATGAACATCTTTGTGGGCTTCGTTATCGTCACCTTCCAAGAACAGGGAGAGCAGGAGTACAAAAACTGCGAGCTGGACAAGAACCAGGTACCGAGCGTCACACAACCGATCGCATGATGAAGTCACAGATTATAATGTGTTTTCTGCATGCACATTCGCAGCGTCAGTGTGTCCAGTACGCACTGAAGGCCCGGCCTCTGAGATGCTACATCCCTAAAAACCCGCATCAGTACCAGGTGTGGTACATCGTCACCTCTTGTTACTTCGAGTACCTGATGTTTCTCCTCATCATGCTCAACACCATGTGTCTGGGGATGCAGGTGAGAACACAGAGGTACAATCCCAGAAGAAACACATTATTTGAATATTGGTTTGAATCTCACTGAGTCTCATTTTTTTATCCTTCAGCACTGTAATCAATCAGATCACATCACCCATCTTTCAGACATGCTAAACGTCATCTTCACTGTACTGTTTACCGTGGAAATGATCCTCAAACTTGGAGCCTTCAAAGCAAAGGTGAGCCCTCCATTTAGACTACTGCCGGAAAACTGCTAATATGTGACCCTGGAGCACAAAACCAGTCATAAGGGTAATTTTTTTTAAATTGAGATGTATGTGAAAGCCGAATAAATGAGCTTTCCATTGATGTATGGTTTGTTAGGATAGGACAATATTTGGTCAAGATCCAACTATGGGTGCAACAAAATCAAAATATTGAGAAAATCGACTTTAAAGTTGTTCAAATTGAGTTCTTAGCAATGCATATTACTGATCAAAAATTAAGTTTTGATATATTTACGGTAGGAAATTTACAAAATATCTTCATGGAACATGATCTTTACTTAATATCCTAATGATTTTTGGCATTAAAGAAAAATCTATAATTTTGACCCAAACAATGTATTGTTGGCTATTGCTACAAATATACCCCAGCGACTTAAGACTGCTTTTGTGCTCCAGGGACACTACTTCTTAAATGCTGAAGTGCATGCAGCATACTGCTTTTAAGAAGTGTTTCTCTCTGGTAGGGTTACTTCGGGGACCCCTGGAACGTCTTTGATTTCATAATCGTGGTGGGCAGTATTGTTGACGTCATACTAAGTGAAATTGATGTAAGTTTCTCAATGTGTTGACTCTGTGCTCCAGTGCTTGGCTTTATCTGTTATATCATTCAGTGCTGATATTCTGGTAATTTCTTTATCTCCAGGCGGCTCTTGCTGCTCAGGGTGGACTGTATTGTCTCACTGGCTGTTCTGTAAATATTTACAAACATTTTTTATTATTTCACATCTACACGTCACAGCATGACTCTACAATTCAACAGAATTTATTATTCCTGCAAACAGAGCTGGGTAGTAACTGATTGAATGTAATCTGGATTAAGTAATCAGATTCCAAAAACTTTAGTACTTGTAATTAGATTAAATTACATTTTAAAATACTTGTATTCAGACTAGTTATGGTACAAGATTATTCTATTTAAATCAATGTGATAAACGAGTTAATCAAAAGTAATCCAAAAGTAGTCTGATTAAATTACCTGAAATGTGTAATGTAATGGATTACGTTACTAACTACAATTTTTGTCATGTAATTTGGAATCAGTAACGGATTACTGTTATTAGCTCTGCCTGCAAATATAATCCAACATTGCAACTGAAATGGATTCACAAGATTCAAAGTTTAATTACTATCTTACATTTTCACTCTTTTCAGGAAGTGAATCCAATGCAAGCCATAGCAGTAAGTAAAGCTTCGATGTGTTCTTTCCAAGAAGATCTATGCCGGTGTTATCCACAGATTCTCAAGCGTTTTTCTTCTTTCCTCAGGACTCTGAGAATATGAGCGTGTCAATCACACTCTTCCGGCTTTTCCGTGTCATGCGTCTGGTGAAACTGCTCAACCGTTTTGAGGGCATTCGCAACCTGCTGTGGACCTTCATCAAATCATTCCAGGTCTGATGCTCCACTGGGTCATTAGGATGAGAGACTCATGCAGAAGCCAAAACAGTTACAAGTTACAGATACATGATGCTGTAAAAAATGATATTTATAATATATGATTTGGGTAAGAATTACACGACCAAGATGTTTCCCTGAATATCAGCATGATTGCATTGTGCCACTACACTGATTTTATACAACAGTAGTTCGATAAGAAGTTAAAATTAAGAGACTTACATTTTAGACACAATTTTGACTGTTTTGACTAAATTTCACGGACGAAAATCGTTCCAATCGGAGCCACAGCGAAACTGTTGCGAGTCTCCGAGCAACACAGCAGCATTTCGTTACTGAACGAATCCACACTTTTGAACGAATCGAGTGAGTCATTGATTAAGTGGCCCATTCATAAAGACATTTGTGAATGAATCAGCCGTTTGAATGAATCAGTTGAATGAATGACTCAATGACTCACTCATTAAAACAGTCATTTGTCGCCACCTACTGCTGGTTTGATTTCATATTTAAAAGTATTGTTGCATTTTCCCCAACATTTTTTATTTGTATGTTCAAAAAAACAAACAAAATATTAATCTGATAAAATTATTTATGCATCTGAAATTTTGTGGTGTAAACGCATTTATGGTAAATGTTTGTGTTTTTCAGGCTTTGCCATATGTGGCTCTCCTCATCGTTATGCTGTTCTTTATCTACGCCGTCATCGGCATGCAGGTAGAACACACCCACAATGAGTGCGATACATTCAGCGCTGTGCTAAATGATAACCTACCTGTTCTCTGTCAGGTGTTTGGCAAAATCGCACTATTAGACGGTACCATGATCAACCGTAACAACAACTTCCAGACATTTCCTCAAGCTGTTCTACTGCTGTTCAGGTAGGAAGTGTGAACGCTTTGCTGTACGAGTTTCTAAGCATGTTTGTAAAAACACATACCTGTCCTCAGGTGTGCCACAGGCGAGGGCTGGCAGGAGATCATGTTGGGCTGTTTGTACGGTCAACGTTGTGACCCCAAGTCAGAATACCTACCTGGAGAGGAGTACACCTGCGGCTCTGGATTCGCTATTCTCTACTTCATGAGTTTTTACATGCTCTGTGCTTTTCTTGTGAGTATTCACTCTCGCTCAAACATGCATATGTATAGACGCACACATCAACTTGCACGTTCTCCAGTTGGGAAGACATCATTTTGATCCCACTTGAAATCCCACTTGAAATTATGACTTTGTGGTGGCATTCTTGTGCATTCAACTCGTAAATATGATCAACGTGCCATATGTGGTCTTTTGCAGATCATTAATTTGTTTGTTGCTGTGATCATGGACAACTTTGACTATCTGACCCGTGATTGGTCGATACTCGGGCCGCATCATTTAGACGAGTTCAAGAAGATCTGGGCTGAATATGACCCCGAGGCAACGTAAGCCAAATAACACTACTGTAACTTTAAAATCAACGTGCAATGGCATTTGCAACACATTTTATTTCCATAATTGGACACTTTTCAACAGGATATTCAATTTTGACTTGATTTTTATCTATCAGGAATTGATTGAATAGTAAAAAAGTGTCTCTTTATAAGAGTGATTAAAAAATAAAAGGGATTGGTAATGTAATCCAATAAAGATAACTAATATTATTGCATTTAACAATTATGTGCAAAGATGTTATATCACTATAAGACCAGGAATGTGTATTAAAAATGTAAAAATGGTCCATTTTGATTGCAGGTTGATTTTAAACGAGATGCATCTGATTATATGTTATTCTGATGTTGTTCTGTAGGGGGCGCATTAAACACCTGGATGTCGTGACGCTGCTGAGGAGAATCCAGCCACCGCTTGGGTTTGGAAAGTTTTGCCCCCATCGTGTTGCCTGCAAGGTGAGACACATTTAACACGCAAACACATTCATATGCACATACCAGTATAATCATTAATTCTCGGCGTTACCATGTTGGTTTCCAGAGACTGATTTCCATGAACATGCCTCTGAACAGCGATGGAACCGTGACGTTTAATGCCACGCTGTTCGCTCTGGTCAGAACTGCACTGAAAATTAAAACCGAAGGTTTGACGCGTTATTTACTTCAAAATGTCATGTTTAATTCAATTCGATTGGCAATTTTTTATAATTATTTGTGAAATTTACTAGCAATTTCTGAGTGAAAATTGTAAGCTGGTGCAGATCTGAAATACATTTATGAAAATTATGTTCATACTCGCCCATTAAAGCATAAATTCTCAGAATTTTCATCCGTCAGGTAATTTCGAGCAGGCCAACGAAGAGCTACGTGCGATTATTAAGAAGATCTGGAAACGCACCAGTATGAAACTGCTTGACCAGGTCATTCCACCAATCGGAGGTAATGCAGTAACACCAATAAAACGGACGATACCGAATAATAAACTGCAATAATATTAGCATTATTAAATGTTTCCTAAATGACAGACGATGAGGTAACAGTGGGGAAGTTTTACGCCACGTTCCTGATCCAGGACCACTTCAGGAAGTTCATGAAGCGCCAGGAGGAATATTACGGATACCGGCCCAACAAGAAAAACAAGAACACCACAGAGATACAGGTCACACATCTCTTCATCTCCGCATGTGTTTCATGGGACAATCAGAATCGCTGCGCGATTAATCGAATGTGATTTCGAATCGAAAGCCGGTTGTGATTAGTAGTAAATCTCCATCACGCGCTTTCAGATAGAGCAGCATTTACTACACAGAGCCGTAGTTCACTGATAAACTACGCAAAAAAAAAAAAAATCGCAGACGATATAATCACACGATTATGAAAACGAAGAAATCGTTCGCGATTATGAAAGCTGTTTGTGTAGCTTCTCCGTGAACTATGGCTCTGTGTAGTAAATGCTGCTCCATCTGTGAAAATACCACATTTTATAACATATTTTTACTCCAAACTCACTTCATATCGTCAGTCCAGTGTTTGAAATAAATCCTTCTGTGAGATGATGTGGCTTCTTACACTGAATAAGGCACGCAACATATTTCATAGCATTCTAAGCAGTGATAAAGGCATTGCATTATTATAAAGCGGATAGTTCCGGTCCTTGATTCTGATTGGCTGAGCCGCATTCGAAGCTGTTGTAAATTACTCTACAAAGTAACATACACCTTTGTTTACGTTTGTGTGTTGCTCGGCAACCACTTTTTGTAGCAACCACAACTGTTTCTGAGGAGCTACATTGTTTGGTGGAAGAATACTGTTTTTATTAATATCATTACACTTTATTTGCTCTGTTTTATTTTGTGAAACGTAACTACGTATATGGAATAGCCGTTTTATAAAAGCAATAAGCCCCGTGAAGCTGTGGTTTACAGTGGATTTATAACAGCTAAGGGGGTTTTCTCCGCTTCACGTCGTACCAAACAACGCCCCTTAGCTGTTATAAATTCACTGTAAACCATGGCTTCTTGGGGCTTATTGCTTTAATATATACTTTATTATAATGAAAATTATAATAATAAGAACTCAGATAAACCATATAATGTCGTAGTCGTGTGTTTATTAGTCACGCTGAATCAATGAAAGCATTTAAATCTTGTTTATTTAGCTAGCGCTATAGGGATTTCCTGGGTTTCTTCTGAGTTTCTCTGGCCTTCGGATGGAGATTTACTGCTGATCACAGAACCGTGCTTCACTGACAAGATTGCGATTTCATTGCGATTTATCGTGCAGCCCTAGTCTCAATCTCTCGTTCTCTCAGGCGGGTCTAAGGAGCATCGAGGAGGAGGCCGTGCCTGAGCTTCAGCGGGCCATTTCTGGAGATCTTCTGAACGACGAGGAGATGGACCGAGCCATGGACGAGGCCGGAGAGGAGGGGATCTACCGGGTGGGTTGAGAATAAAACAGATCAGAGATGATAAAATTAGGTAGAGAAAGATTAAAGGGGTCATATGACGTTGCTAAAAATAACATTATTTTGTGTATTTGGTGTAATGAAATGTGGTTTGGATCATCAGTGACAAATCCTTTACATATGTAAATGTACTTACAGTCTGTGAGTCAGAACAGCCGGCATTGTAGTCTACTCTCCCAGGATCAGGAAACAGTCCTCCATAAAATGTGCTGCACAATGTGCTGCACACATCTGAATATTTGGGTTTAACTGTTCTGGAACAGTGTTGTAAATACAACTTAACCACTGATTTCTAGTTGTGTTCTCTTTTGGAAGACCAAACAAAGTAGTTTCGCTTTCACAACGAAACACACAGCGTCTCCATGACATGGTGGCGGCGGCAACAGCGAGAATAAAAGTTACGCCTTCTTTCTTTGCGTGAACATTTGGGCGGTGTCATGCAAATCTTCCCACATCGTGACGTAGACGTGGGGGCGAGTTAGAACGAGCCGTTTTAGGTAGGCGTGGTTGACTCTTAACTTTTATAAAGAATATCTCTTTGGATTAGAGACTTTAGTATTTGCAACTTTAGAAATCTTATCTATTCACGAACAGCTTGTAACACTCCAAAGAAAAAGGAAAACTTGAAATCGCATCATATGACCCCTTTAATACGTGCTGTACAGCTGTATCTCACCTCTCTCTTCTTCTGTTCAAAAGCGAGCAGGCGGCCTGTTTGGAAACCATGTGGATCGGTTCACGATGGAGAGAGGAACCCCGATGGCCACCCAAGTGACCAGCCAGCGCCCCCTACAGATCGCGGACAGCAGAGCGGAGGAGACGGAGGCCTCGGCTGCCTATGTTCATTACCACGCCAACACCAACACCAATAATAACACAGCCAGACAGAGGTGAGAGCGAAGAAAAAAAACAATAACATAAAAATAACACTTGATGTTACATTTGACGGAAGAACTTTTTTTGCAATTATGATGATGATTAACAAAAAGAAAAGCATTTTTTAAGAAGGTAAATAGGATCAATTTTGAGTAATAATAAAAATAATGCTTTGGCAAATTATCACACTTGATAAAAAACGTTGTTTCTGTGCAATTATGAGGAAGTTGAAGATAAATGTGTATTAAGAAGGTAAATAACCCCATTTAACCTTCTTAATTTTTTATTTTATTTAGATTTGAGGTTGATTATAAATTAAAAACTACAAAAATATCACATTCGCAAGTTATTATATTTAATGAAACAAATTTTTTCTCTTATATTTGATTAAAACTCTTATATGTGATTAAATAATTTGTTTATTTGCAATTATGAAGACGACAAAGATAAATTTGAAAGGTATTTTAAAGGTAAACGGAGTAAATAAGAAATAATGTAAAAATAATAGACTTTTAGCAAAAGTTTACATTTTATAAACAATAAATTATGACATAAAATATATGTGTATTCAGGTTGATTTTAAATTAAAAATAACAAAATAATGCTTTAGTAAAGATTTTATTTGTTTGCAGTGATGACGACGAAGATAACGGTGTATTAAGAATTATTATTTTATTTGCATGAATAAGGTTGATTATAAATTAAAAACAACAAAAATATCACTTTTGCAAGTTATTACATTTAACAAAAGAACTTTTTTCTTTGTAATCATGAGGAAGATGAAGATAAATGTGTTTAGAAGGTAAATAGGGTTCATTTTGATTTCAGGCTGATTTTAACGTAACGTGACTTTAACTAAATAACATTTTAGCAAGTTTTTACACTTAATAAAAGATGTTGTTTCTTTGCAATTATGACAAAGATAAATGTATATTAAGAAGGTAAATAGGCGCCATTTTTTTTTTTATTTAAATGAGAAACAACAAAAAATAACGCCTTAACTAGTTATTACGTTTGCTGAAAGAATCTGTTTCTTTGCAATCATAATGAAGTCAAAGACAAATGCGTATTAAGAAGATAAAGGTTTTAAATGAGAAATAATGTAAAAAATAACATCATTAAATACTACAATCAATCAAAACTGCTCTCCGCAGCTTTAAAATCAACTCAAAAATTGCATTCGTAACGCATTTTATGTCCGTAATCAGTCGTTTTTCAACTGGATATTAAATGGAAAAAACAAATGTAGGGTGGGACGTGATGCTATCCAGAAGAAATAGACTGGATGGTGAAAAGTGATGATTATGCGTATCCTCTCATCTTCCAGCAGACGTGAACTCCGTTTCCCATCATGCATCAGTGCATCCAGACAGCACGGTCCAGTGAGTGCAGCGGAGTTCCTCATCCAGGAGGCTCTGACCGCCAGAGGTTTGGAGAGTCTTGCCAGCGACTGGCGTTTCGTGTCCGTGACGAAGGCAGAGATGGCCGAGGCCCTTCACGTGGATCTCGCCGTGCTGGAGCGGAAATCAGCAGCCGTTCTTAACAAACGTAAAGGACAGTGTGTGTCCAGGAAGAGGGAGACGCCTGTGTCTCGTCCAGATAATACACACTGCCAGGTGTAACCATCATCAGAGGCGTCTGGTAGAGCGGAATTAATAGGGCTGGGTAAAAAATATCTCGATATTAATCAATTCTCATTTTTACGGAACGATATCGATTCTTAAATCCCAAGAATCGATTAGTCTAGCCTGTTTTCAGTTAATGGACGGAACGTTGAAGGGCACTTCCCATCCAATATATCGCAGTAAGCATTGTGCTTTGGTACTTTTAATATGAAGCAAAGTCTCAGATTTCAAATTCTGTCAATTGTATTGCAGTATTCAAACAATAAATGTCGTTTTGGTGCTGTTTAATGTGGAGTGATCGCTGTAGCGCCTCAGTGAACTAATCATCTCCTCCGCTTTATTACTAGTTATAGCACAAAATAAACATGACTAAACATCCGAAGGTAAGTTAAAAGAAAGAGCACAACTTTACAATCCGTATCCTGTCTCATGTAATCACTCAATCTGTTTCAGCCGCGCAAAGACGTCAATATAACGTCTTGTAAACAATGTCACGTAACGTCACATTTACCTCAGAAAAAACACATTTGGTGACCATAAACCGAATTAGTCAGCTAGAAAGATAAACTGTAATAATCTAAATATCCACCATATAACATATTCATTATAAATTTTACTGTTCTTCAATGTTTGAATAAATCAAGTTATGACCGCCACCATTATGTTCATATTTAAAAAAAAAAAGAACTGAAGTAGAAATATTATTATGTAATTGTAACTTATTTTAAAAACTTCATTAAGTGCAATTTTAACAAATCAGTAAATTTTAACCTTCAATATTATAGTAATGTAGTACCAACTGATTCTCATGTATATTTTACAGCATTAGTTGAGATTTTTTTTCTTTGAAAATTTGGCATGTACTGTACTGATATTGAATTGAATCGAATCGGTAATCGAATCGAATCACAAGCTTGTGAATAAGAATTTAATCGAATCATGAAATTTGTGTCAAAACCCAGCCCTAGTAATTAAGGCCAAGCCAGAGAGAAGACATTAACGGGTCATCATCGGGACTCTGATATAACTGTGAGGACTGTCTCATGAGCCAGAACTGCAGAAGAATTTTTTTTTTAAATGGGTTGGAAATATATATATATAATTAGTTACCATATCAACACTATATAGAGAAAAGAGTGCGCCAAAATTCTAAAATCTTTTGAAGATAACGCTGAACATCTATTTTACCACAGTAAAATTTAAATTCTGGTTAAAGTAAATTTTTCGTCTCCGTTTTTATTATTTAAAACGAGACAAATCTGCTATTATTTTAATCTCCAATCTGTTATTTATCAGTTTAGATCGTTTTTTAATGCTTTGATAACTAGCAGAAGACACTAATTCCAGTTGCGCAGATGGGAAACGTTGTAACTGTGCTACAATGTGCCCCGCTATTATTAAACTATGCTATTCTGTGACATTAGTGATGTAATTAACACTATTTAATGAATTTTAATGAGAAACGATGAGAAACAGGTGAATAAAGACTGAGCGTCAATGTTTAATGTTCAGAAATTATTATTTTAAGACATGTAAAGCATTTTTGCGCATTTTTGTGGGCCGTCCCAAACATGGTTGCCATGCGTTCATCGTCAAACTCCAAAATCTGATTATTTTTAATTCTTAAAGAACACCATTATTTTATTTGAATTTTTTATTTTATTTTATTTACAAAATATTTTAGTTTGTCTTGTATATTTTTTAATGCGATCAGATAACATTTTAAGCTGTCATATGGTCATGTTACAACGTGCCCCTCAGATGTTACGATGTACCCCACCTACGGGGCATGTTGTCACATTTCACCAATTTTTGGGCGTAAATAAAGAAAAACGTATACACTGTAATTGTGAAACAAAGTGACATATTTGTACTAGACACGCGTGAAATTACTGCGGATAAAAAAAATTATATTCTGAACCCCATGTGGATTTACGCAAACTGAGAAAGTCAAAAAGTGTTACATTGTGCCGCGCTCTCCCCTATATATACATAATAATAAATCAAATATAGCCTACACTTAATTTACATATTTTCCAACAAAACACTTCTGAAAAGTGACTCTTGTAAGGTGATTTTGCAATGCTTTAGATTTAAAACTGTGATTAAACTTGATGTGAATATAGCCTACTATAGCATTTCTCGACATTATGACGTGAACTGAACATTGTTTAATACAAAACGGTCAACTTACCTGTTTGCCATGGCGTGTATTTACTTATTATTAAAGATTAAGTTATTTTAACAGTTTGTGTTGTCTTAATATCATTTTCAAGACAACCGTCTGCAGCAAGTTATATGTCGTGTCGCGAAAGGACAAATAAATAAATGCAGCTTAAACCATACGAACACAAAGAGACTAGCACTTGCGTGTAGCCTGAGCGTTTGTATGTCTTCGTGACCCACTTTTAAACGAACCCGTCAACTTTGACTCGTTTTAACCGCTGTTGTATGTTAGCCCTCAGAGATCAGATCAGCTCAGCGCGCGCTTCCCGCCCTGCGCGTCACGTGATTAACGTCGGTTAATCCGCGCGCAGTCTCCGTTGTCTTCGAGCAGGAGGATCTTCAATGTTTTGAACGCAGACTCTCCGGTGAGTAACAAACACCTATTATATAGCTTAATGAAAATAGAAATGTATATATATATATATATATATATATATACACACATATATATATATATAT
>NW_015552692.1:175537-186472 GCF_001515605.1 Sinocyclocheilus anshuiensis
AAGTTGGAAAAACTCTATTGTGGATTTTTTTTTTTTTGCTATTGGAGCAAATGTTATATTTGTTGTAGTTTCCATTCACCACTATACAAATTTGCCCAACTATGACGACTTCTACTTCTGAAACTAAAATTAACCATGGTTTTTCTACAAATAAAACCAAAAAAATCATGGTTACTATAGTTAAACCTTGGTAACCACAAATTAACCATGGTCTTGCTACACTAACCACAGTTTAACCACGGTATTTGTAGTAAAAGCTTCATCTGGAAAGCATCTGCTGTGTACAAACATCTGATAGATGTCCATATACGATGTCAGTTAAATCATAAACATCTTCTAAACATCTATTTGACGTCTGATGGGAGACGTCCTATAGACATATTGCATATGAACAAACGCTCTAAAAAATACATCTTGCAGACGTCAAATAGACGTTTCCGTGATGTGCATGTGCTATCAGGGACTTTATATTATTTATAGTTTATCACTGGTTATCTGCATGTTTATTAGCAATGAATTAAACAAGTCTGTTTATTCCCTTGCACCACACTAAAAAAAAAAGTTAAGTGGTAAAGTATATTGTGATTACTATGCACCAAAGTAATTTAATAAAACACTTTAGAATTCAAGAATATGGTATTCGGTGCTATTAAATATAGCAAAGTACTATGGTATTAAATAAGATGCTATTATTGTACTATGGTGTCAAGCTGGTTGGCAGTTTGATTAAGTTTAATTAAAAACAAACAGATATTTAACAGCGTATTTTAATCTTCAAGAAATGGCTAAAAACACATCTATACTTGACCCTCTACTAGCACTCTCTATTCTATCTACTCATTTTCTTTTTATTTATTTTAAAAAACTTGATCTTTTAACACTTGCACCCTTTACAATACTTCATTTCTTTTTATTTAAAAAACAGAGCCTCTAACTCTAGCATTCTCTATTCTTTTTCTAATCCTAAATGACTAAATGTAAATGTAAAGTTCATGCAAACAAAAAGTGCTGCTAATTTTATGTTGCGTGTTGGTTTTTCGACGTAAAACTCATGATTTCATTTGTGTGCATGAGTACTTGAACATTTCCAACACATTTTACCAATACCGTGATAGTATTGATGACCATGATAATTTATTACCATTTACTTGTCTTTAAATAACATCATTTATTCATTAGCCTATTATTTAAATGGGTCACATTTGCTGTGCATAAACATGTTTGTAGCCGGTTTGGAAAGGGTTACCAGGTGTCTTTGGGGTTAAGCTGGACCCATGAGTCAGTCAGACAGAGCTTAAGGAGTTTAAAATATTATGTTGTTCACCATATGGACTGTCTTACCGGTCTGCAGGCGTCCAGAAGATCATGACGGAGGAGCACGCGACAGGTGGTGCATGCCTGTCCCAATCAGGTACACCCAAAAACACCACTTCCAGAACTGAAAAACTGATTTCTACAATCTCAAAAAGCGATTTAACGTCTCAATTTACAGCCCGCAGGGTGACTGCTGGAGGAGAGGGCGGGGCTGATGTCACAAGGGAGGCGTGGCCTGCACAACCACGCCCTTTATCACATGACCGGGTCACACTAGTAGTGGACGGGACTCATTTTGTGGTGGATCCTGCGGTATTCACAGCTTACCCGGATGCTACATTTTCAGCAAATTGTAATTTTTGGCCGAATTATTCTTTAAACCGTACCTAACGAGGTGTGTTTCCTCAGAATGTTCGGTCGAGCGCGTCAGCACAGTTTCACGCGACCAAACGCTAAAGGTGAATATGAAATCGCAGAAGGCATCGGCGCCAACATCTTCAGAGTAATCCTGGTACGTATGATCGCAAATTCCCTCCAGTTCACTGCCGGTTTGATTCTACGCAAACTTAACGCAAAGTCATCTCTCGTCCAGGATTATTACCGTGTCGGCGTGCTGCACTGTCCGGAGGGCTTGTCTTTGGCGGAACTGCGCGAAGCGTGCGATTATCTGTGTATAAACTTCGACTACAGCACTGTCAGATGCCGAGACCTCAGTGAGTCAAAAACACACGTACATGCGCCAAAAATAACTCAACGCACACTCAAACTCATTACCGTTTCCATCCAATCAGGTGCTCTCCTGCACGAGCTGTCCAATGACGGCGCTCGGGGGCAGTTCGAGGCGTTCCTGGAGTGGATCCTGCGGTATTCACAGCTTACCCGGATACAGTGCTTGGGAGGTACTGAACACAATAGTTCAGACAAAAAAGAACATTCGCCCACAGGCCGTCCAAGATCAGGATGAGTTTGTTTCTTCATCAGATTTGGAGAAATGTCTCAGCAATGGATGCTCTGCAGTGAATGGGTGCCGTCAGAATGAGAGTCTGATATCCTGGAGGAGCTGTTGGTGCCGGCAATGGTTGCGAGCGCTCAGGAAGGAGAACGAGAGTGCCACATCGTGGTGCTCACGGACGACGATAACGTAGACTGGGATCACGACAACCCTCCGCCGATGGGAGAGGAAAACTCGCAAAGTGAGCGCACTTTTATTAGCGCAAAGAACTGCGAATGCAAACTTGAAAAATCTAGATGCAAGCCGAGTCTGAAATTGTCTAGTAGGTACTATATGTGACCCTGCAGCACAAAAGCAATCTTAAGTATTGGTTTTAAAGGCATTAAAAATAAGTATGTTTTATCAAGTCAAGTCAAGTCAAGTCAAGTCTGCTTTATTGTCATTGAAGTAAACAACAGTGCAGATATAATTTATATAGTATGAATGTGTGTAATTTAGATTTGCTACATACAGTATTGTGTTACTGTCACATGACTATCCTTTTACTTTTCTCCTACCGTTTTTCGAATATTACAAATTCAGACGTACTACTCTTTTGCCGTACTACTATATAGTGTAGTAGTAGACATATTCGGACATAGCGATGGCGTCAAAACATCTAAATATCAACAATAAAATATGCTTTCTTGATTCTCAAGTCCTCTACAGCACCAAACTCTACCGTTTCTTCAAGTTCATCGAGAACAGAGACGTCGCGAAAGCTCTGCTGAAGGAGCGAGGCCTGAAAAACATTCGCATCGGGATCGAGGGTAAACGCACACAGATTCGAACATTGATACAATACATTCAAACGCACCACAAAACCTTATAGAGTGCATGGTTTTTTTTAGTATACAATAGCAATATATTTCTGTCATAATTTCTTCAAGTTAAACCGATCTTTTATTTTGACAGTTAGTTGTTTAGATCTTTGTTTCAGTGTGTATTTGATGGTAGTTTTTCTCAAATTAAATAGTGAAAAGCTTGTGAAGTGCCGTCCAATTTTTCAACGCCATCGGCTTTCGACTGAAGTCTTCGTTAAAGCATTATAAGCCTTGAACCAATCCAACCAGCTATCAGGCAAATCACAACAGTACAAACTTTTATTTGAAGCAAAAAAGTACTTGGAAATTGGACAAAAGGCAAAGACACTTGTTAACCTGAAAGAACTACAATCCCTTGAAGCAATGCGAATTGCAAATTTAAAACTATTAATTTAAAGTTGATTATATCTAGAGAAACAATATATTTTATTGTAACATATCCATACATTCATGCACATATTTAAGTATTTTGAGAACTTTACATCATTACATTAGATTTGTGGTGCATCATGTGAGTGGGCGGAGCTAAGGAGCTCTTTTGACGCAATTTGCTGGCCGCAGCTTTCTAATTGGTGGAATTTTCTGCACAGCATCATGGGTAATGTAGTTTTTCACCACCAATTCCGCTGTTAAACACGATTATCTTAAAAATTAAGTTGAAGTCATGCAGGCTGAAAGCTTCCGCAAAAGACAAAGGCACACGACTTTAAACTTAATGACTTTAACGAGGGAAAGAACTACAATCCCGTGAAGCGCTGCGAACAACACAACTGAATTAAAACAATGATAAATGTAATCATGTAAAGTTGTTGATTATAACTAGAGAAACAATATATTTTAAGTTTATTGCAAAATATGCATAAATATATACATATATTTAAGTATTTCGAGAGCTTTCTAATTGGTGGAATTTTCTGCACAGCATCATGGGTAATGTAGTTTTCCACCACCAAATCTGCCGTTAAACATGATTATTTTAAAAACAAGCTGTGAAAAATGTGAAATGACGGCTTTAACAAAAGCATTAAAGCACTGATTAACCTCAACAAACAAGTCTGTAAAGGTTCATCATTAGAACGGACAAATTGAATGAGGTTTTACTTCCTGACACCTTTGTGCGTCTCAGGATACCCCACCTGTAAGGAGAAGGTGAAGCGACGTCCAGGTGGCAAGTCCGAGGTCATCTACAGCTACGTCCAGCGTCCCTTCATCCAGCTGTCCTGGGAGAAAGAGGAAGGGAAGAGCAGACACGTGGACTTCCAGTGCGTCCGCAGCAGGAGCGTCCCGAACCTCATCACAGCCGTGGGGGAGGGGCCTATGCGGGCCGGGGCCACGCCCACTCCGCAGGTCGACGAGTTAGATCGGCTGAATGGCCCCGCCCCTCCCAGTCTCGACCAATGACTAATGGATTCAACTGTTGGAACTAGAAACACTGACTGGACAATAATACACCTCATTCATATTCATGATGTCACGCTCATTAATATTCAGCACCTCATTTCATATTCATATAGATAGACATTTCATATTGATTCGTTCGAATTTTGACTCATTTCATCCACGTCACTGGTTCAGTGAACTTAAAAGTACTTGAGATCTTTTCACCGCTGTGTCCTTGAGCAAGTTCTTGCCATTACTGCACTGCATTTGGCTTTGGATAAAACAATATTTGCTTAACCAATAACCAATGAATAAAAAAAAAAACAGTCACCTTTTCAGGGTTTTGGATTATTGAAGATCACATGCATTATTTTAGAATTCATTTTAGCGAGGATTTTCCATCTGTCGGCGCCATCTAGTGTCAAGGTGATGGATAGAAAATAGTGTAAATATCATTTATAAAACACTTAAGCGTTTTCTTTGTTTTATATAATTTGTAAGTGGTTTTCAATAAAAGTATCTGCACAAAAGTTTGGAATAATTTCGCTTTTCAAATGTTTTTCTGCTCACCAAGGCTGCATTTCTTGGATCAAAAAATACAATAAAACCATTAAAATTGTGAAATATTATTCTAATGTAAAACAGCTGTTTTCTATGTGAATATCTGTTAAACTGTAATTTATTTCTGTGATCAAAGCTGAATTTTCAGCATCATTACTCCAGTCTTCAGTGTCCTTCAGAAATCATTCTAATATGCTGATTTGCTGCTCAAAAAACATGAATAAAATCATAATTACTCCAAACATTTGATTGGTATAGTGACATAACTTTGTTAATTTACCTCCAAAAAATTTTAATAATTAAAAAAGTGATTTAAAAAGCACGTAACATTTTTATTGCATATAATTATAAACTATAAATGCACTTTTTGGACAAGAAGAAAAGATACTGAAGATACAAACACACACACAGACGTTACAAAAACAGCTCTGCAGATACAATTAAAGACAGTTAAATATAAGTATAAAAATATTAAATGATGCACTGCATGCAAGACGAGAAAAAAATTAAACAAAACAAACCAGGAGAGTCTTTTCCAAGAAGCTACTATTGAAATGAAAGGTTTGCATGCAACACATAAAACTACAGATGATGAGACCGAATCAACTGATCGTACCAAACATAAACAAAGGTTCATAAACAAATACAGCTTCAAACATACTAGCACTAACTGCATCTATGGGGAGGCACCCATAACTTGTCATAATAATCAAAAATAAACTGCTGATGGACAAACGTGAGGCTTTCTAACCCTAAGGCACAAAATACAGTGTATACACTAGCACTCAAATGTTTTTGAACAGTAAGTTTTTTAATGTCTCTTCTGCTCACCAAGCTTGCATTTATTTGATCAGAAATACAGCAAAAACAGTAATATTGTGACATATTTTTACTATTAAACCTTTTTTTTTTTGATGAATAGAAAGATCCAAAGATCAGCAGAAATAAAAAGCCTTTGTAGCATTATACACTACTCCATTCAAAAGCTTGGAGTCGGTATGATTTCTTTTTTGGGGTGGGAGAAATTACAGAAATTAATACTTTCATTTAGCAAGGATGCTTTAAATTTATCAAAAGTGATGATAAAGACGTTTTTAATGTTACACAAGATTTCCATTTCAGATAAATGCTGTTCTTCTGAACTTCCTATTCATCAAAGAAACCTGAAAAAATTCTACTCCTTTTTGTTTTCAACAAAATAAAAATAAATGTTTTTTGACCAGAAAATCAGAATATTAAGAGTGATTTCTGAAGGATCATGTGACTGGAGTAATGATGTTAAAATTTCAGCTTTGAAATCACAGCAATAAAATACAATTTAAAATATATTCAAATAGAAAAGTTATTTTAATTTGCAAAAATATTTCAAAATTTTAATATATATATATATAAAGCTTTAAACATCCACAGCAAAAAATAACCCTGGTTTTATTGTAGTAAAAGTGTAGTAACCATATTTTTTGGTGTATTGACTACCATTTGTATAACCACAGTTTTACTACAAATACCATGGTTATACTATGGTTAGTGTAGCAAGACCATGGTTAATTTGTGATTACCATGGTTTAACTACAGTAACCATGATTTTTTGGTTTTATTTGTAGTAAAAAAAAACATGGTTAATTTTAAGTGAAGAGCTAACGTTTCAAAACTGACGCGTTTATAGAAAAAACAAGCGTTTTTTTTGGTATTAGATCTGCTAAAACGTACCCACAAAAGCTTTTTCAGCATAAAAACTCGATTCTGATGATCTTCAGACATGAATGTAAAGTGAAAACGAAGCCAAGTGTTGATTGATGATTTGTTCGCTACGTGGCTTAATGCATTAAAACAGTGTATTTTAAATTATCAAACTCAATAAACATTGTTAATAAATCATACTATATACAGTCAAGCAGATATTAGCCATAATATGAACGCAACGCGTTTAATTACGTTTTCCTTATAACGGTTTTCTATGAGAGGAAAACGCTTAACGTGGCTTAATGCTTTAAAACAGTGTTTTAAAAGACCAAACTTAAGTTTGTCTTTACATAGTATAATTTATTAATAATGTGTTTACTGAGTTTGGTCATTTAAAAACACTGTCTTAATGCATTAAGCCACTTTAGACATTATTTTCCTTATAACGGTTTTCTATGAGAGGAAAACGCTTAACGCGTAATTAAATGTGTTGCGTTCGTATTAGGGCTCATATCTGCTTGTCTGTGCATTAAATATGCTTTATTAACTCTTTCCCCGCCAGCGTTTTTTAAAAAAGTTGCCAGCCACCGCCAGCGTTGTTGCTGATTTTCACTAATATTTCATGGCCCCCAGAATATTTAGTTGTATGAATATCTGAACATTTTGGAGAGTATCACATACCGTATTGGCCCGAATATAAGACGACCCTGATTATAAGACGATCCCCCAAACAACGTATGTACGCGGATACGTTGTTTATGTTCAGATCAAAGCGTAAACGACGTAAACCACGTATCCGCGTGCATACGTTGCATCCACGTTAAGCGTTTCAGAATCGCTCAGGATTCACCGTTTGCCGCTCTTCATGTAGGCGGGGATGGCTCCTCTGGCTGTCAGGCCCTCGAAGCGCTTGTAGGTGTAGTTGATGAAGACCCAGTCCTTGTTCTTGTAGTCCGACTCCGGGTGATGGTTGCTCGCCACCGCCGGACCTCCACAGAGCAACAGAACAGTGTTCAAACACTAGCTTTGCGACTCACAAGATTCGATTCACACATGATTCGCGACTCACAAGATTCGATTCACACGAGTTTCGCGACTCACACGATTCGATTCACATGTGATTCGCGACTCACACGATTCGATTCACATGTGATTCGCGACACAAGATTAGATTCACACGAGTTTCACGACTCACAAGATTCGCTTCCCATGTGATTCGCGAATCACAAGATTCGATTCACATGTGATTCGCGACTCACACGATTCGATTCACATGTGATTCGCGACTCGCAAGATTCGATTCACATGTGATTCGCGACTCGCAATATTCGATTCACATGTGATTCGCGACTCACACGATTCGATTCACATGTGATTCGCGACACAAGATTAGATTCACACGAGTTTCACGACTCACACGATTCGCTTCCCATGTGATTCGCGACTCACAAGATTTGATTCACATGTGATTCGCGACTCACAAGATTCGATTCACACGTGATTCGTGACTACTCACAAGATTCGATTCACACGTGAATCACGACTCACACGTGAATCACGACTCACCCGATTCGATTCACACGAGCTTCACGACTCACAAGATTCGATTCACACGTGATTCGCGACTCACAAGATTCGCTTCCCATGTGATTCGCGACTCACAAGATTCGATTCACATGTGATCCGCGACTCACAAGATTAGATTCACACGAGCTTCGCGACTCACACGATTCGATTCACATGTGATTCGCGACTCACACGATTCGATTCACACGTGATTCGCGACTCACACGATTCGATTCACACGTGATTCGTGACTACTCACAAGATTCGATTCACACGTGAATCACGACTCACACGTGAATCACGACTCACCCGATTCGATTCACACGAGCTTCACGACTCACAAGATTCGATTCACACGTGATTCGCGACTCGCGCGATTCGATTCACACGTGAATCACGACTTACCCGATTCGATTCACACGAGCTTCACGACTCACAATATTCGATTCACACGTGATGTGATTCTCGATTCATCTGGAGATACATACACTGCCGTTCAAAAGTTTGGGATCAGTAATTTTCTTAAGAATTTAAAGAAATTAATACTTTTATTCAGCAAGCGTGTGTTAAACTGATAAAAAGAAATGATAGTAAAGACTTATATTGACAGAAAAGATTTATATTTCGAATAAACGCCGTTCTTTTTAACTTTTTATTCATCAAAGAATCCTGAAAAAAGGAACTGTTTCTAATATTGAAAATAAATCAGAATGATTTCTGGAGGATCATGTGACTCTGAAGACTCAGCTCTGCATCACAGGAATAAATTACATTTTAAAGTATATTAAAATAGAAAACTGTTGTTTTAAATTATAATAATATTTCACAATATTACTGTTTTTTCTCTATTTTGGATCAAATAAATCCATCCTTGAAAAGCAAAAGAGACTTCTTTAAAAAAAAAAAAAAACAAACATTAAAAATCTTGTTGATCCCAAACTTTTGAACGGCAGTGTATATATATATATATTTAATTAATTTAATTAAATCTCTCAACTATTGCTGTGAATTATTCAGGGAAACATGTCAGTTACGCTACTATAATATTAAAGGCTACAATTAACGATTCTACAATTAACAACAAACTTCTAAACGGCACACAAGGCAGTTTTTATTATAATAATGTTATATTAATAACTTTTTAATGATATAATTGTTTCTACTTCAATTCATTTTTAATTTTAAAAGGTTTAAAATTTTAATTCTTGATGTCATTTATTTTGAAGCATTAATTTACTTTAATTAATTCATTACATTTTTGCTTCTTGGTGCAAATTATGTTGAATAATTAATTTAATAAGTATTTAGTTTGTGCTTCTTTTACACCAATAAGGACAAATTATTTAATTTAATTTATTTAGAAGAATTAATTTAATTTAATTAATTTACTTTAATTAAATTTGTCCTTGATTTAATTCATTTTAAAGTGTTAATTTAATAATTATTTAATTTGCCCTTCTTGATGTAATTAATCTTACAGCATTTATTTACATTGATAATGAACAATTTTTCATTCTTGATGTAATTTATTTTGAAGAATGAATTCAATTTAAAAGCTTTCTTCTTGATTTAATATGTTATTAACGTCATTAACCTTTGTCTGTAATGACAGATATAATTAGGGTTCTGCAAAAAAAAATTGTGTTTGAAATACAAATATTAATTGGTAAAAATTCAAACTTTCCTTGATGTAGTTTATTTTTAATTGAATTTATATGAATAATTATTTGAATAATTTGTCCTTCTTGATGTAATTTATTTTGAGGCATTAATTTATTAAACTTACTTTAATTCTATCAAGAAGAAAAAATAATAATAAAGTAAGTTAAATAAATTAATGCCTCAAAATAAATTACATCAAGAAGGGGCAACAAATGTATTATTAAAGTAAATAAAATTAATGCTTAAATAAATGTAATGGGCAAACAGTTGATTAAAATGAAAAGGAAAACATTTTCAAAATTAATTATATCAAGACGAATTTTTTTTTTTAATAATTTTACTTAATTTTCATACAATTTTTCCTTTTCATTTCAATCAACTGTTTGCCCATTACATTTATTTAAGCATTAATTTTATTTACTTTAATAAAACATTTGTTGCCCCTTCTTGATGTAATTGGCTCTGAAGCGCTCATGTTTGTAGGAATGAGTTAAACGTAAGTGTCTCACTGGTGGGCTGCAGGATGTCGGACTCGGGGAACTCGTCGAAGTTGGACGTGTCGTCGATGCTCTTGATCTCGATGGGGATCGCGGCGGGTCTCTCTCTGCGAATGAGAAGTGAATCTTCGTCAGATCAGGAACTCACGATCAAACACACGCGCTCTACTCAGTCAGACCTGATGTGATCGTAGTCGACGCCCTCGAAGAAGCCGTTCCTCTTGATCTCGTCGACGCCGGCGGCTCCGATGCGATGGTCGGCCTCGCAGCAGAAGCGCAGGATCAGAGCTTTCGCTCGCTCCGAGATCGGCACCTCCGGAGGAAACACCAGCGTCTCCTTCCAGCTCATCACCTTCTTATAGGTCTCCTGAGGAGTTTCTGAGCAGAACGGAGGGTAGCCTGCACACACACACACACACACATATATATACACACACACACATATATATACACACAC
>NW_015552692.1:186613-196721 GCF_001515605.1 Sinocyclocheilus anshuiensis
TACACACACCCACACACACACACACACACACACACACACTCGATGTAGTGATCGGCCAGTGTCTTAGTGGTGCTTTAATTTAATAAAAAGCACTCATTTATACTAATAATTCAAATTTGAAGTTTTAAAAATTAAAAAACTTTTTTTTTTTTCTTACTGACGTCATTTATGTTGAAGGATTTATTTAATCCGTTTATTTTAATAATTAAAAATTTTTTTTTTTCCTTTTTGATGGATTTTATTTTGAAGCATTAATGTAATTATTTTAATAATTTCAATTACATTTTTTCCTTCTCAATCTAATTTTTTTGCAGCATTAATTTAATTTATTTTAATCATTAAAATATTTTTTCTTTATTGATGTAATTTATTTTAAAACATTATTTTAATTAATTTATTTTAATAATTAAAAATTATTTTTCCAACTTCATGTAATTTATTTTTTTAATTTACTTTATTTTAATATTTAAAATAGCATTTTTCCTTCTTGATGCAATTCATTTTAAAGCATTAATTTAATTTATTAAAACATTTTTTTTTTTTAATAATTCTTCCTTTGTGGTGTAAGTTATTTTGAAGAATTAATTTATTAAAATATTTTTCTTTCTTGATATAGTTTATTTTAAACCACTCATTTAATTAATTGTTTTTCTTCTTGATTCAACTTAATATTATTAACATTGCTAACATTTCAATGCAATGCACAATTTTCTGTAATGACTTAAAGAATGAAAGATGAGTATTCTTATAAACAATTTTATTATTTAATAATTTTCCATTAAAATATATATAAGAGCTATTAATTTTGTATTCTTAGAAAAAAAAAGCAAAAAACATTTTGAAACTTTTTGAAAACACCTGAATAATACAAAGTTACAAGATCATGTACATTACGTTTAATTCGTAATCAATTTTTTACAATTTTAAAAATCTTTTTAATGTCTTCCTGACAGAAAACGCTACTTATTTTATGATCTAAACGCTACAGTGTCACACAGTAACTGACGCTAAGCAGCTAGCTAAGTTAGCCAGCGTTACCTAGCTAGCCTCTGCTAACCTGCAAAAACTAACGATGCTCGTCTCCATTTTCTGACTCTTTTCTGATTGGCTGATTTCTCAGGATAGTGAGAGTTCGAAATAACGTCAGCTGTATTTCAACATTTATAAATGTTAAATAGTTCGAAAAAAGGCTAACAAAACACTTACGAATCAATGCTGAAATGTCAAAAAAAAAAACTGTACGAAAAGTATGACGCTGAAACAATGTCGTAATGATCTGATTTGCTAATATTTTTAATTGTTCTTCATTAAAACTGGATAATCCGAGCGATTTTGACGGTTCGCAATCTCATTTGCATAAATTTCACTTCTTACCAATCAGCATCTCGAACATGATGACGCCCAGACTCCACCAATCACAGAGCTTGTTGTATCCAGTCTGCATGAAGACCTCCGGCGCGATGTAGTCCGGCGTTCCCACCGTGGAGAAGGCCTGAAAGAGGCGGAGCAACATAACGCATCACTTCCTGTGTGCTGTGAACATGCTAATGAAGCCGTCGCTAACACTGACCAGCTGCCTCCGGTTTCTCTTCCACGTCTCGGCCTTCCTCTTGGAGTTCATGTGCTGAAACGCTACGAGAAACACGCGCAAATTACTCATTTAATACTGAATATTCACATAACCAGGCCTAAAAGTTTCAAATAACTCAAAGTTTGAAAATTGTACTCAGAGAAAGTCAATAAAATGTAACTAACATGACTTAGCATTTTGTTAACATCTTCAAGCATGTTGCTAGCATGAATTAACACGTTTTAACACTATGCTAGCATGAATTAGCATTTTTTAACACCATTAAGAATGTTGCTAGCATTAATTAGCACGTTTTAACTCTATGCTAACATGTTGCAAACATGTTTCTGTCATGTTTTACCACATGGCTAACATAAATTAGGATGATGCTAACATATTTCTACCATGTTTGACATGTTGCTAGCATGAATCAGCATTACCGTTAACAGGTTTTAACATTATGCTAGTATGAACGAGCATGTTGTTAACATGTCTCTAACATGTTTAACATGGTGCTAGCATATTTTAACATTACACTAAAATGAATTAGCTTGTTGCTAGCATGTTTATAACATGTTTTAACACATGGCTAACATAAATTACCATGATGTTAGCATGTTTAAAGTGTTTTGCTAACATGTTTTACCATTATGCAAGCATGAATGTGCAAGCATGTCTCTAGTGTGTTTAACACATGGCTAGCAAATTTAAAACATGAAATATCATGCTGCTAGCATGTTTTACTACCATGCTTGAATTAGCATGTTGCTAACATGTCTTTAGCGTGTTAAATGTGTTGTTAGCATTTTTATCACTATGCTAGCATTAATTAAAATGTGCTAACGTTTAACATGTTGCTATCATGTTTTAAAACTGTTAACATGTTTCTAAACTGTTGTAGCACATTGTTTCTAATATGTTTAACATGTTGCTAGCTTGACTTAACATGTTGCTAACATGATTTAACACTATGCAAACATAAATGTGCTAGCATATCTCTAACGTCGTTAACACATTAACATGAATTATCAAGTTGCTAACATGTTTCTAATATGTTTAAGGTGCTGTTAACATGTTTTAACACCATGCTTGAATTAACGTTGCTAGCATGTCTCTAACATGTTTAGCATGTTGCTATCATGTTTTAAAACTATGCTAGCATGTTTCTAACCTGTTTTAACACATGGCTAACATGTATCTAACATGTTTAACATGTTGCTAGCTTGAATTAACATGTTTTAACTCTATGCTACCATGAATTAACACGTCGTTAACATGTTAGCACATGGCTAACATGAATTAACATGTTGTAAGACAATGTTCGCATGATCAGCATGTTGCTAGCATATTTCTAACCTGTTTTAGCACATACCTAACATGTTTCTAGAATGTTTAACATGCTGCTAACCTGTTTTAACACTAGGCTAGCATGAATTAACATGTCATTAACATGTTAACACACGGCTAACATGAATGACCATGTTGTTTGGATGTTGTAAGACAATGCTAGTATAATTAGCATGTTGCTAAGATGTAAGACAATGCTCGTATAATTAGCATGTTGCTAAGATGTTTTAGCTCATGGCTAACATGAGTTAACACTTTGCTAGCATGTTTCTGGCATGATTTGGCATTTTTGCCAACACACTGCTAGCATGTTTTAACATGTTATCATGGGCTTTTGATAGGCTTTGCTCTATAGGAGTTGTGTAAAAGTTTTCACACCCTGAATGGAAGTTTATGGGAGTTTGCGCTGTTGCTAACATGTCGTTAGCATGTTAAATGTGTTGTTAGCATTTTTTATCACCATGCTAGCTTTAATTAACATGTGTTAACATTAAACATGAATGACCATGTTGTTTGGATGTTGTAAGACAATGCTCGTATGATTAGCACACTGCTAAGATGTTTTAGCTCATGGCTAACATGAATTAGCATGTTGCTAACATGAGTTAGCACTTTGCTATGTTTCGGGCATGATTTAGCATGTTTGCTAACACACTGCTAGCATGTTTTAACATGTTATCATAGGCTTCAGTCTATAGTGCAAAAGTTTTCACGCCCTGAATGGAAGTCTATGGGAGTTTGCACTGTTCGGAAGTCCGACACGGGAATTCCGTACGTCGGATCGGTTCGAAAAGAGAATTCCGATTAGCCTGAAGCTTTGTTCACTCACTGAGGTCGTTTGATTGGCTGTGGTTCAGGTTGCGATAAAACTCGGTCCGATGCGCCTTTTTGAGTCCCGTACACAAGCCGAAATCAGACAGCTTGACGTGACCCTAAAATACACACACACACACACACACACAGGTAATGAAGCACAGCTCTCAGCCAGTCAGACGCCTCGCTGACAGAGAAGTGCTGTGAAAGCAGAAGAGGGCACAGGAAGTGGGTTATTGAGTCACTTCCTGTTCCTGTCAGGGTGTTTGACCTTGGAGTCCAGCAGCAGGTTGTCTGGTTTGATGTCTCGGTGAATGAAGCCCAGCTGGTGGATAAAGTCGATGGCCAGAACGGTCTCAGCTACGTAAAACTGCGTCTCCTCCTCGGTCAGTGTGTCCTTCTTCATCAGCAGCGTCATCATGTCTCCTGGAGAACACAACAGATCGATCAGACTTTGATATTTCACGTACTTGAGCATCAAAAGCATGCCCGTAGCCAGCTATGAGATCCGGACCTCGGTACATTTTTCATGTTCAAAAATAGAAATTTGTTCTCTGAATGACTGATTAAAACTCCCTTATATGAGTGTCTGCATATGTATTTCAGTTTAGACAGTTTGCAAGAATGTTTAGCAGCTAGGAGTGATTTGGATTCTTTGAATTACTGTTTCATTGAAAAGAATCAAATCGAATTGTTCTTATGAGTCAGTTCTCTTTCAATGAATCGTTTGAAAGGTTCTGAAGAAAAGTCTAAAGCAAAATGAAGTGAAACTGAAGACACATCTGAAATCTACTTGAGTACAAAATGAAGAAGTTCGTTACACAAACACTCTCACCTCCGGGCAGGAACTCCATGAGTAAGTAAAGGTTCAGTTTGTCTTGAAAACTGTAGAACATTTTCACCACCCACAGACTGTCTGCCTGAACCAAGATGTCCCGCTCCGCCCGGATATGACCCACCTGAGACAGAACATAACATCAAACACATCAAATAAAATAAATGACATTGCATGTAAGAAAATTCAATATAAATAAATTAAAACAAAATAAAGTTCTTAAAAAAAAGAAAATGACAAAATAAAATGTTGTAAAATAAAAAATAACATATTACACAAATAAAACAAAATAACATCAAATAAAATAATAAAATAAAAAATTGCAAAATGGCACAATGACATGACAAAATGACAGAAAATAAAATCAAAATTATGCAAATTACATAAAATAAAATACACAAATGACAAAATTAAATTAAAAAGACAAAAAATAACAAAATTACAAAATAAAATAAATTAACCACAAAAAAAAAAAAAAAACAGAAAAATGGCACAATGATATACAGGTGCATCTCAATAAATTAGAATGTCGTGGAAAAGTTCATTTATTTCAGTAATTCAACTCAAATTGTGAAACTCGTGTATTAAATAAATTTAATTAAATAAATTGCTGGAAAATGAAATCAGCATCTTCAAAAAGCTGGTCAGCAGAAGGAAGCATGCAGTGCTCCAAAATTTCTTGGTAAACGGGTGCAGTGACGTTGGTTTTCAAAAACGACATTCTAATTTATTGAGATGCACCTGTATATAATAAAAATGTAATAAAATATAAAATAAAATAAAACAAAATAACCAAATTAAATACAATAAAACAAAAATGACAATGACATACGATGACAAAATAGACACAAAAAAAACAAAATTACACAAGTTTTGTTTTATTAAAAAAATTACCAGAATGAAATAACATCAAATAGCCAAATACTAATTATAAAACGGATAGTTCCGGTCCTTGATTCTGATTGAGATCGCTGAGCCGCGTTCGAAGCTGTTGTAAATTACTCTACAAACACACACCTCTTTGTTTCTGTGTGTTGCTCGGCAACCACTTTGTTGCAACCGCTTCTTGGGGCTTATTGCTTTAATATAATAAAACAACACAAAATAAAATAATAAAATCATTATTTAGCTTCATTTTATTTGTTCATATTTTGTTAATATTTTGTTCTCTATTTGCATTATCATTAATTTACTCGTGGTGTGATCATGATGTGTTTTTAACGACACATTCGTTAGGCGTCACCTGCTCTTTCTGCAGCATGTCGGCTTTGCGAAGGATCTTCATGGCGTAAACATGTCCCGTGTCTTTCTTCTGGACCAGACGCACCTGCAGACAGCAGAAGCACACTTATTTACTGTATAACACAAACACACACACACACACACAGAGATTCATCAGTGTGTCATCAGCGCTCATTATCATAATCACCTCCCCAAATGCTCCTCGTCCAATCACCTTCAGCGACTCGAAGTCGTCCAGACCCAGTCTGGTTCTCTTCAGCCGCAGGAACTCGGTCTCCTTACGAGCATGTTGGGAGCGACGCATGCGCTTCTGGAACGCAACATTCACGTATATGCCAATATTTACATATTCATATACTTATATGTAAAGACACATTTACTGTAACAATAACTAAGTAAGATAGCTATCTAACTAAGGTAAGTCGATATATAAAGAATCGCAAAGTCCACGTCACAACTATAACATTCACAACTATTATTTTTCCATCTGACGTACGATAAGAGCAATGACAATCTAATATAGTTATCGTTATAGTTAAGCTATCATTAGCATTTACGTTATCATTACAATAACGATTAAAATTACGATTACTACGATTATAGTTATCATTATAGATATCGTTACCATTATAGGTATTGTTATCATTTAACTTATTGTTTGTTTACAGTTATCGTTATCATTTAGCATTACGTTATCATTATAGTAACAATTATAATTATGATTACAGTTTCATTTAACTTATTGTTTGTTTACAGTTATCGTTATCATTTAACATTACGTTATCATTATAGTAACAATTATAATTATGATTACAGTTATGATTATAGTTATCATTATAGATATCGTTACCATTATAGGTACTGTTACCATTTAACTTATTGTTTACAGTTATCGTTATCATTTAGCATTAAGTTATCATTATCATTTACATTATCATTATAGTAATGATTACAGTTATGATTATAGTTATTATTATAGATATCGTTACCATTATAGGTATTGTTACCATTTAACTTATTGTTACGACATATCATTTGTTTACAGTTTTCGTTATCATTTAGCTTTTTTATAGCAGTTATCATTATGATTAAAGTTATAGTTACTGTTATCATTATAGTTATCGGTACAGATATAGCTATGATTACAGTTATCGCTATAGCTACTGTTATCATTATAGTTATTGGTACAGATATCATTATGATTACAGTTGTCATTATAATTTCAGTTATCGATACATATATTGTTATGATTACAGTTATTATAATTACCATTATCGGTACAAATATTGTTATGATTACAATATTCGTTAAACCTATTGTTGTCATAGTTATCAGTACAGATATCGTTATGATTACAGTTGTCAATATAATTACCATTATCATTATAGTTATCAGTAACAATGTTGTTTTGATTACAGTTTTCGTTATAGCTCCTGTTATCATTATAGTTATTGGTACCGATATCATTATGATTACAGTTGTCATTATAATTACAGTTATCATTATAGTTATCGGTACATATATTGTTATGATTACAGTTATCATTATAGGTACAAATATTGTTATGATTACAATTTTCGTTAAAGCTATTGTTGTCATAGTTATCGGTACAGATATCGTTATGAATACAGTTATTGTTATAACTAATGTTGTCATTATAGTTATCGGTACAGATATCGTTATGATTACAGTTGTCAATATAATTACCATTCTCATTAAAGTTATCAGTAACAATGTTGTTTTGATTACAGTTTTCGTTATAGCTACGGTTATCATTATAGTTATTGGTACAGATATCATTATTAAGTTATCATTATAATTACCATTATCGGTACAAATATTGTTATGATTACAATTTTCGTTAAAGCTACTGTTGTCATAGTTATCGGTAGAGATATTGTTATGATTAAAGTTCTAATTATAATTACCGTTATCATTATAGTTATCAGTAACAACGTTGTTTTGATCACAGTTTTCGTTATAGCAACTGTTATCATTATAGTTATTGGTACAAATATTATTATGATTACAGATTTTGTTATAGCTACTGTTATCGGTACATATATTTTTATGGTTACAGTTGTCACTGTAGCTACTGTTATCATTATAGTTATTTATACAGATATTGTTATGATTACAGTTGTCTTTAAAATTACCGTGATCATTATAGTTATCAGTAACAATGTTGTTTTGATTACAGTTTCCTTTACAGCAACTGTTATCATAATAGTTATTGATACAGATATTATGAATACAGTTACTGATACAGATATCGGTATGATTACAGTTATCGGCACAGATATCGTTATGATTACATTTATCGTTACAGCTACTGCTATCATTACAGATATTAAAATTTTAGTTATCATTACTGTTCTAGTTATGATTACAGTTATCGGTACAGATATCGTTATTATTCCAGTTATCATTATAGCTACTGCGATCATTATAGTTATCATTACAGATATTATGATTTTAGTTATCATTACGGTTCTAGTTATTATCACAGTTATCGTTGTAGGTAACGTTATCATTCTAGTTATTGTTATAAATATAATTATTATTACAGTTATTGTTATCATTCTAGTTATCGTTATAAATATCGTTACGATTGCAGTTGTAGTTATCATGATCATTATGGTTATAGTTATGGTTACTGTTCTTGGTGTGAAGTGTGCGTTTGTTACCTCTTCATCAGGCAGTCCTTCCTCATCCATCACCTTCTCCAGTTTTTGCTGCCTGTCAACAGAATGAATTCTAATTACAAGATGCAAATTGCAATATTTCTCATCATATTTCTGCAGTATGCAGACTACTACATTAGTCAAAATATATACATTTTAAACAAATAGTAGGTAGTATTCAGTGGATACTGTGCAGCACACTAATAATCCATCATATTATTGAAGTAAACTGGTTGGAAAGTTCATTCCGTGTCGACATTAGCACAGAACTCTGAATGTTATAAACACTGAGTAAATGAGCAACACAGGAAGAGAGTGTTTCACCACAGAGGAATGATGTTACGCTCCACTGACAGAGCACAACGCTTCAGATCACTGATTCAGTGCTTCGCTTCTTTAATATCATGCTGTAAGTGTGACCTGAGCATGTTTTGGGCTGCTGAGGAGAATAAAGAGCTCTTTGTGAAGCTGTAACACTCTTTATTTTTGTGTTTCTACCTCATTTCCCTCTCATCGTGTTGCGTTATGAGGTTGCTGTAGAAGTTCTCCAGCGTGACCTTGGCCATGGTCACTCGCTCTTTGGTGTGGTTGCTCATTAACGAGCTGGAGGCGTGGCCTCGGGTCGCCATGGTTACCAGTAAGTAACCGGTTGGGATGCAGCTCTGCGGGAGTTTACAAACACAACACGATTTACATGCGCAGTGGAGTCACGTTACACTGATGTAGCATATTACATACATGCAAGAATGCAAAACACAAGGTACTACCGTGGTACCTTACGAGTCTACTCTGACAAGAGGAGCTTTTGTCTCCCAGACTGTGCTATATTTGCAGTTCAGTCAGAAAACAGCCCGTCTGAGGCACATTATGGAAAGGAACAAATGTGACCATAAAAACATTTGGCAGCAGTTATTCAGACAGTCTGTTCTGCAGAATCTGCGGTCTGAAGCGCAAATATAGAGACGGTTAAGAGAGGAAACTCAGACTCACTTTCAGGAACAATAGAGCTGCTATTACTAAACCAATTATTGTTTAACCGACACGCTAACAATGAAACGGAAAATATGAGGGGGAAAAATTATATATCCACATACATACATATATTAGTGCTGTCATTCGATTAAAAAAATTACTAATTTATCACACATTTTTCAAAAATTAATCGCGATGTCTATTAATTTTTTCCCTAATATTTACCCATTGACTATAGCCATTCAACATTACAGTATAATTGAGAGCTATCAATTTTAACATGTCTTACACTTTTAAAAATAACTTTTAATATATGTGAACTTAAAAAACAATCTTCATATAAACCCATTATAATAAATCTCAGCAATAAATGTGCCCTTCAGCAAGAAAATATAGCCTAATTTAAAAAAAAAAAAGCTATCAAACACTACATTCTAAATTAAATTAAATAGAGATAAAGCTTAAAACTACACAAGTTATTGATTTCCTCTTTTTTATTTTGTTCTTTGATTAACAAACATCACAGCATCTGGTTATTAGGATATTTTGGCTGCTACTTTAAGAGCTGCCGCTGCTGAACTATATATTCATATATACACACACACACACACACACACACACTCACACACACACACTCACACACAC
>NW_015552692.1:197361-203451 GCF_001515605.1 Sinocyclocheilus anshuiensis
CACACTCACACACACACTCACATATATATATATATATATATATATATATATATATATAAACTTCAATTACAAAAATGAGTGTATAAAATTAGACTTCAGTTTTAAAACAAAAACGGTAGCTCTGTACAATCCAAACAGCTTCTATCACATACAATATTTCGGATAAATAGAGTAAAATATGAAACGTGTATGTTTTATAATGATACACTTACCGAAGTTCAGAACATGTAATTATGGAACGTTGGATGGTGGGGGCGGGGCCACACGCGTGACGTCAGAGGCGAGCGTTCCACCAAACACGCCAAACTCAACGTTTGAAACGAAATAAAACACCGAAAAGCTGCACCAACCTGAGCTAAAGTTCCTCAGAGCCTCTCTTTGGCTCCTGAAGGACGATGCTTCCCTCGACACGTTCGCTCTTGGCCCGCAGACATGAAGCGACTCCCAAAAAAGAAAGAAAAAGAAAAAAAAAAACGGGAGAATTTTCCAAGTTTTTTTTTTTTTTTTTCTAGACGCGCCGAGCGAAAAACGGAGGAACGCGTGCGTGCTTGACGCGTTACTTTATCCCGCAACAATGAGTCGTTACGTGCAACTTCTGCGTTTGTCAGACTGATGCGATGACGACTCCAGCAGAAACACATGAGAGATGAAGTGAAAGAGACGCTCCGCCCCTAAAGAGAGAGACGAGATATTTCCACACAATTCTTTTTTCGCTATTGTTTAATAATAATATATATATATATATTTAGAGACTTTTAGGCATGTCGAACATCTTAAAATCGCTACTATGTAGAATAAATGCAATTTTATTTAAAAAACATTTAGTAAATATAAGTAGTAAGTGTTTATTATATCTATCTATTTGTTTTTTTGTAATTAAAAGTCATTACAATTATACAAAAAACATAACGATTAACTGAAATGCAAAACTGCGTTGAATCAAAAAGTAAAAGTAGTTTATTCAATTTTTAAAAAACGATTTATTTATTTATTTGCGCAGCGCATCTACGACGCTCTTGAGTCACTTCTGCGCCTGTGTGCGCAGTTCCTCGCATCTACGACGCTCTTGACGCGTCCGCGTTGAGCTGCGCCGGAAGTGACCGACCGGCGGCGTCGCGCTACTAGCAGCTCGCGCTAAACCGTACCGGGACCGACACCGGAGCCGAAACGTTCAGGATCTCAGCGGACAGATCGCGCATCTTCTCCGAATCTGGAGCTTGTCTGCAGTTGGCGGGTGAGTTAACGTTACGCGACTGGAAGGTTAAACGATCGAATAAACCGCGAACCGGATCGGGATTCGAACCCTCGACCGTTTACACCGGCCCTGAGACCCCCGACAGACCACCGGTGACAGACACCTGACCCGTTAAACCCGTTAAACCACTGAAACTGACAGCTCAAACACTTACTGTTACATAATAATCATTATAACTAATATATTCATATCAATATACATCGTTATTATTCAGGTTTCAGTAGCATGACATCTCTTTAAAAAGTACACTGATGAATCAAACCGTAATATCATAATACAGACTGATAAAAATAACCAAATACCAAAGTATTTATAAGACGCTTCGAAGAATACTATGGTATTTACGTGTTGTTTATGTTACTGTAAACGAGTGAAATCTGATGGTTTACTGTTTGTTATTGATTTGTCTCCGATTCTTATTCATAAGTAACTTGCACTGGTAATTTTTGTTATTTAATTTAATGTACTGTAAGTGTTTAGAATATTGTCCTGAATGTTTAATGATAATCTACTAATGTTTTGTCGCAGCGGTGGTGAGGAACCAGGAAGTGCGGCGCGATCGGCCGTCGTGACGTAAGCTCGAGGTGCTTTTGTTTGGGGGCGTGGCCTGTAGGCGTCTTCTAACTCGCGATTGGTGAACAGGTAAAATGATTAGCATTTTATGACATTCCTCACCCATTTTTTTCTTTCATTATTTATTAACTTTGACCTGTTCGCAGGTGTCCAGCCATCCTGCTGTGGCTCTGCGGGCGCGCAGTGGGCGGAGTCAGGCTCAGACTCGGGCTGTGATTGGCTGGGAGTGATGAGTGGGTGGCGGGGGGGCGTGGCTGTGGTCCGCGAGCGGGGCGTGGATTCGTCGTGCTGGTTCGCGCCCGGCGCATTGCGACGTATGTTCGAGCTGCCGGCGCCGATCCTGTCACGCCACCAGCTGAAGCGTCTGGAGGAGCATCGCTACAGCAGCTCGGGACGCTCGCTGCTCGAACCCGTCATGCAGCGCTACTGGGAGTGGCTGGTGCGCAGGATGCCGCCCTGGATCGCGCCCAACCTCATCACCATCGTCGGTTTGGCGACGAACATCTTCACCACGCTAGTGCTGGTGTATTACTGCCCGACCGCCACCGAACAGGTACCACGCAGGGATATGCCGGTATCAAATTTTCACGTTGCGATTAATTGCTAATGCTTTTATCACGGTGTACGGTCTTATCACGATATTTAAATTTAGTTGCAAAAAAGTGTTGTCATAATACAGTATTTATAATACAAGTTTAGTAACTTTTTCTTAATAACAAAAATAACTGAACATTTAAATACAATAAAGCAACGCACAAAAATTGTATAAAGTTAAATATTTTACACAAATTAAAGTGCACAATAATTATCAAGACCAATAGGTATCACTTTACAATAAGACCTCATTAGTTAACCTTAGTTAATGCATTAACATTCACAATGAGCAATAGCTACATTTGCTACAGAAGCTATTAATCTTCGTTAAAAAATAAAAGTCTTAGTTCACGTTAGCTCATTAAATAACACAGTTGCAACTTTTGATTTTAACAACGTGTTATTAAATATTGTAATTACCTAAGATTAATGAATGTTTACAAGGATTTTTCATTGGCAGTTTATGTTAACTAATGAATTAACTAATGTCAACTAATGTAAAGTGTTACCGAACTATAACGAATCAAAACACTTGCAAACAATATCTAGCGCATGTTGCAGTCCAGAATAAAATGTTAAAAAGTTTGAAAATAAATGGCCTATTAGTCTAAATATTCAAGTGTTTGGCGTTGAATGGCTGTTTAAATAATTTAAATGCATTTCAGAAACAGAAAGTAGCGCAGCTGCTTTGTTTCCAGGGTTTCCGGGGTAACGGATGCATTTCTGCTGTTTAGCGCCACCTGCTGTCAGAGAGTGAAAGTGCGCTTTAATTCAGAGCAGTCTCATCCGTGCTTGTTTACATCAGATGAGATTTGACGCGGCATACAGCGGTCTTGTGGGAAACGTATTATTAAAATGCATTCAAAATCATTTGTAATAAATAATTATTCTCGGTGTTTCGAAGTGCCCACGATAACAATATAGTGCATGTTCATTATCGTGATATATCGCAATACCGGCACATGTCTAGATCCGCGCAATCGTGCTGTCGTGAAAAAGGTATGTTCGTAAGATAAACTCATTTATTGGCGTGTGTTCAGGCTCCTCTCTGGGCGTATCTCCTGTGTGCGGTGGGTCTGTTCGTCTATCAGTCGCTGGACGCTATCGATGGGAAACAGGCGCGACGCACTAACAGCAGTTCACCACTGGGGGAGCTGTTCGACCACGGCTGCGATTCGCTCTCTACAGGTGAGCGTCACACGGGATCCGCTATTGCGCAGTATGTTTTATGTGTTATTTTTCACGTTGAGATGTTGTTACGCATTTTTAAGTTGATCAGAGTCTAATAAGCAAATTAGCTGCCGTTAAGACATTTTTTTGCGAACACAATCTTATATTATTTTCAAACCTTTGCCTTTTAAATATTGTGGTATATCAAAAATAATAATATAAATTTAATGCATATTATGTTATTTATAATGTATATTTATAGAAACATATGAAATGCTATATATACATATAAAATATATAGTTGCATTTGTCATATAATAGTCCAATAATAAATTGCATTTATGCAAATTATATATGTACATTTTAAATGTCTTTAATATTACATAATGTAAAATATAATGCATGTAAATAAATTATATATTTAATATTATTAAAGAATATATAAAAAATACATTGTATAATATAATTGATACAATAAAAAGTATATTAATCTACAATTTATTATTGATTATTATTATTGTTTAATTGCCTAAATTATATATGATGTACATAAATGTATATTATTAATAAACTACATATAAATTATAATACATGTCCATAAAATCTCTATGTAGTTAATATTATAAAATAATGTGTTAATAATAAATCACATAATGTAAATGTAATGTATACATGTGTAATGTAAATATACATGTGTGCTGTTTAATATATAAATTATATATATTAAAAGTTTGTGTAGAATTTATTAATAATGCATAAATAATAATGTAATAACTTCTATATAATATGCATAAATAACTGAAATAATTTATTTAGCATTTATTGAATAATTATAATACATAATTAATAGTACATTACATAACGTAATTTATACATTTAAAAACTGTATTTATAAAGTCTATATATAATTTATTATTAATGTCAAAATTCTACATAATGTGCATAAGTTATAATTATATTTTATTTCCCATTTATTTACTAATACTTGCTAATGTAATTATGTTTAAAATGATGAAATTAATAGTCATTTTTCATTTAAATAATATACTAATAATTGCATCATGTAAATTAGATACTGTATGCACATTTTAAATATGCATTTGCATTTATAATACATGATACAAATAATGCAATCTTTTAAAGGAATGTATGTTGGTGATGATAGTAATGCACGTCACTAGACTGGTATGTAAGCACACTTGTTTGTGATTCTCAGCTCTGTGTTGTGTGTGCTGCAGTGTTTGTGGTGCTGGGCATTAGTATTGCGGTGCAGCTGGGCTCTCACCCCGACTGGATGTTCTTCTGCTGTTTCTCCGGCATGTTCATGTTTTACTGCGCTCACTGGCAGACCTACGTCTCCGGCACGCTGCGCTTCGGCATGTGAGTATCCAACAACTCTAATCAAATCCATTCAGTGCTTCATTTGAATAGAAAGGTGCGGCCGCATTTACCACTGTGTGTGAGTGAGTGAGTGAGTGAATGAGTGTGAGTGAGTGAGTGAGTGTGAGTGTGTGTGTGAGTGTGTGAGTGAGTGAGTGAGTGTGTCTGTGTGTGGGGGGGGGGTGTGTGTGTGTGTGTGTGTGTGTGTGTGAGTGTGTGTGTGTTTGTGAGTGAGTGAGTGAGTGTTGTGTCTAACGCGCATCTCTCCTCTGCTCTGATCAGCATTGATGTGACAGAAGTGCAGATCTTCATAATTCTGCTGTATCTGCTGGCTGCTGTGGGCGGATCGGCTCTCTGGCAGTCTCCGGTAATCCAGCTCTCACACATCTGTGATTATTAACTGCTTCAGCCTCAAACATTCAGCGCTTCGCTTCACTTCATCACACGCCTGTTATTAGCTGATAACAAATGTTATAAGATTTTAACATTATTTTCATGCATTTGTCTTGTAAACAATGTGTATTTAAAAATAATTATGCTTACGATATAAATAGATACATTTATTAAATATTTTTGTTTATATAATACTGCATAATTTATATACATATTATAAAATATATGTTTGCATTTTTAATAATGCGTTATTATAATGTAATGCTTTGTAGTTTAATTTGAATAATGTGTAATTTGTAATTTAAACAATAGATCTAATTAAATTAATTCAATATTTTATTATTATTAAATAATTAAGTATAATAATTTAAATTACATATAACGTATGTACATAAATTCTATATATATTTAGTATTGTAAAAAATATATTAATACATTACATAATGTAAATATATTGATATACATAAATTCTATACAATATTGTAAAATAATATATGAATGAAACATTATATATTGTAAATTTTGCATAATATTATTGTGTGATTTATAATTAATATACATAAATTCTATATATATATATAATTTATATTACTTATGAAGTTACTTAATTATCAATAAGTTCTATATATATAAATTTAACAGTAAAATTATTATTATTATTATTAATGCATTGCTTCATGTAAATTACACATTAAAAAGTATATTAATGTTAATTATTAATGAAT
>NW_015552692.1:203522-213776 GCF_001515605.1 Sinocyclocheilus anshuiensis
AAACACATTTTTTTCAATCTATAAGAATAATCAGCCTACACTACCAGTCAAAGGTTTTTGACAGTAGGATTTTTAATGTTTTTTTTTTTTTTTAAGAATTCTCTTCTGCTCACCAAGCCTGCATTTATTTTATCCAAAATACAGCAAAAGCAGTAATATTGTGAAATATTTTTACTATTTAAAATAACCGCTTTCTATTTGAATATATTTTAAATTGTAATTTATTCCTGTGATCAAAGCTGAATTTTCAAAATTATATATATGTGTATATACATTATTACTATAGTATAATATATTAATAACACAATGTAAATGATACATTAAATGATACATTAAAAACAATAAAAATCTTTAAAATATTAAGATGTATTAAAACTATAAAAAATAAAAAAATGTATTATATCAATGATAATAGTCATAAAAATGTATATTATTACATATATATGTGTTTGAATGTAACTGTTTCTCACTCTCTCACATTCGACAGATTCCCGTAATAAACATCCAAATGAAAATAATTCCAGCACTTTGCACATTTATTGCGGTGGTTTTCTCGTGTACCAATTACTTCAGGGTCATATTTACAGGCGGCGTGGGCAAAAACGGATCCACTATAGCGGTACGTACACCACCTCCAGTATATAATAGACATGCGTTATTATATTATATATTGTCTCTTTCTCAACTATAAATACATGTGTGTTTCAGGGTACGAGCGTGTTATCGCCCGTTCTGCACATCGGCTCGGTTATCGTCCTCGCTATGATGATTTATAAGAAATCAACCGTCCAGCTGTTCCAGAAACACCCCTGTCTGTATATTCTGGCCTTTGGCTTCGTTTCGGCCAAAATCACCAATAAACTAGTGGTGAGTAAAGACGCTCGCCGATACGGCCTTCGTTTCTGACGCGCATCTGAGCCGCTGTTTGTCTCGTCAGGTGGCTCACATGACGAAGAGTGAGATGCATCTTCACGACGCGGCGTTTCTGGGTCCCGGCCTGCTGTTTCTCGATCAGTATTTCAACAGCTTCATCGACGAGTATCTGGTGTTATGGATTTCTCTGGTGAGATCATGTCACCTCAGATTCGCGCTGAAGTCACATATTACGGCTCATAACTGTCGTTTTCCGTTTGTTTTGACCCGGATTCCGTCGTTTGCCGTTAGTTTTGACCAGATTCTGTCGTTTGCTGTTAGTTTTGACCAGATTCTGTCGTTTTGACCCGGATTCCGTCGTTTGCCGTTTGTTTTGACCCGGATCTGTCGTTTTGACCCGGATTCCGTCGTTTGCCGTTAGTTTTGACCAGATTCTGTCGTTTTGACCCGGATTCCGTCGTTTGCCGTTTGTTTTGACCAGATTCTGTCGTTTTCCGTTTGTTTTGACCCGGATTCTGTCGTTTTCCGTTTGTTTTGACTCGGATTCCGTCGTTTGCCGTTTGTTTTGACCCGGATTCCGTCGTTTGCCGTTAGTTTTGACCCGGATTCCGTCATTTGCCGTTTGTTTTGACCCGGATTCCGTCGTTTGCCGTTTGTTCTGACCCGGATTCCGTCGTTTGCCGTTTGTTCTGACCCGGATTCCGTCGTTTGCCGTTTGTTCTGACCCGGATTCCGTCGTTTGCCGTTTGTTTTGACCAGATTCTGTCGTTTTCCGTTTGTTTTGACGCCGTTTGTTTTGACCCGGATTCTGTCGTTTGCCGTTTGTTTTGAACCAGATTCCGTCATTTGCCGTTAGTTTTTACCAGATTCTATCGTTTTTCGTTTGTTTTGAACCAGATTCCGCGTTTGCCGTTTGTTGTTTGTTTTGACCAGATTCTGCCGTTTGCTGTTTGTTTTGACCAGATTCTGTCCCTGTTCGATCTGGTGCGCTACTGCGTGAGCGTCTGCAACGAGATCGCGTCTCACCTGCACATCTGCGTCTTCAAGATCAAGCCACAGAGCACAGCGGAGGCCGTCGAGTGACCCCTGACATATGGTTTCATCTTCCTGCACTTTCAGCCTCATACTAAACCAGAGCCAATGCATCCTGATTTACACCATTCTGCGCTTAGACTGAAGGAAGAATTCAGGAAGAAATTAAAATGTGCTTAAATTCTTCATCAGGGTTGGAGAAATATAGTGCAGTGAATGGGTGCCGTCAGAATGAGAGTCCAAAAAGCTGATAAAAACATCACAGTAATCCACAAGTAATCCATGTAATCTTGTAATCCAATAAGTACTTCGATTAATCTTGAGAAGACAAAAGCTGCGCATTTGTAAGAAACAAATCCATCACTAAGGTGTTTTTAACTAAAATACGAGTCAAAATCCATAGTAACCCTATAAAAAGTCTGAATCAGGAGAGAAATCTGCACAGATCTTTCTTTTGTCTTCTCCAGATGTTAACTGATGGACTGGAGTGCTGTGGATTACTTGTGGATTATTGTGATGTTTTTATCAGACTCTCATTCTGACGGCACCCATTCACTTGCAGAGCATCCATTGCTGAGACACTGATGCAATGCTACATTTCTCCAAACCTGATGAAGAAACAAACTCATTTTTGGCTGAACTGTTCCTTTAACGCAGTTTCTTCTTCTCCAACGAACGAATAAATTAACAAACTAACGAACGAACTAACGAGTGAGCGAACTTCCGAAAGGTCACTTTTCTTTAGGTCATTATTTTAATGAGATTGGAAATGTTTCTCGCTCTGAATTACCCATGATGCATTGGGGCCGTCGGGGTCTGTATTATCGTTTTAACGACTCGTTCTCACGTGTTAAAAATTGGATTAAACAAGTGAAGTCAGCTCAATGATGATTTTGTGGCTGCTAATAATGATTTCCTATTACTTGTTTACGTGCGTCTGTATTTTGTGTTTAGCTCCATCTTTTGTGAAATAATCAGGCCGTATTTTTCCCCCTCGTCACTCCGTTTCATCGTCAGCTGGTTTACGGTTTCTCTGAAGGATGTTTTGTTTGGTTTTAGATGGAAAGCACTTAATTTATTGGTTCGTCCCTGAATGAAATCACAGTCTTTAGCTGGTTTGTGTTGAGTTTTCATTCGTTTAGATTGTCGTGTCTCACGCTGTGCCTGCTGGGTCAATCTCACAATGTCATGTTTCGCACTAAAATTAAAAGGAAATATATTTAGAAGGACAATAAAATCCATTTTTAAGCACATTATTTTAACAACAATTTAAATACAATAATACAGTATTTTTTGTAATATTACAATCAGTATAAATAGAATTTAATACAAAAATACTGCCATTATGTGCTTAAAATTGTACAATTTAAATAATATTTACCATTTTTTTGTGATTAAGAATTCGTCGTAGAAATAATAGTAGTCCTAAAATGCGCTTCTAAATATAATTTCTTGTTTATTTTTTTTGATTTAGGGCTGAAATATGACAAATTTGTTGAGATTTACCCTGTTTTATGTCTGGAATCTTCAGACGTTAAAATCAAAAATGCCAATCGTCGTAGAAATAATAGTAGTCCTAAAATGCGCTTCTAAATATTATTTCTTGTTTATTTCTTTTGATTTAGGGCTGAAATATGACAAATTTGTTGAGATTCACCCTGTTTTACTTTGCTTCATTATGTCTGAAATCTTCAGACGTTAAAATCAAAAATGCCAATCGTCGTAGAAAGTTTGAAGACATTTTAACACACTTAAAGGTGTCTTCTTTGTCTTTCCTGCGGCGTCGCCAACTTCCTGAATAATTTGCTTATGTTTGCACCAGATTTTGAGCTGAAGTTGTATGTTGAATTCTCTTCTAATGTTCACTAAAGTTCATTACTGATGACGTTTATTCCTAAAGTATCTCTAGTGAATCGATCTGTTAACGGTTGCCTTTAATATATATAAAGTTTTGACATTTGCATGCCGTTTTGCTTATTTTCCCGAATTCTTTATTTCTAAACATCCCTCTCAGGCGATTCATATAATATACAAATAAATAAATAAATAAAGATGTAATAAATGGTAGTTTGTAGAAACAGCTCGATGCTGCCACCCAGAAAACAAGTTGAAACGACTTTTGAGAAGTTTGTGCAATTGATGTTATTAACGATCTTTTATTCGCAGATTAAACTTCGGAGAGGAGCTCTAATAGTTGATTTCCACTTTACGAATCTCTGTTTTACTGCTTCATCGTCTGCTGTTCTTCCATATCTTGGATCCGTATCGTATCGTATTCGTACGTTTGTCTGTTCACACTTAACCATAAGCTTTGATTCGATTCGTTAGACGTCGCTTGTTGCCAAATCCTTTCTGGGAGTTTCTCCACTTTAACAAGAGACGGCAGATTTAAGCGCTAATTAAATCTCGCGGATGGAAACGTCCGATTATATCTTTGTTTGTTTGTTTTTTCTGTCATGACAGTCAATAAAAAACCGCCTGTTTCTGACTCGTAACAAACTCTTGGTCTGATTGTAACATTGCTCTGATTTTTTGAATAAAAGCACCTGTAAAATAAAGATTGCTATATTTATGATAACTGGTGTTTTTTTGTTTGTTTGTTTGTTTGTTTGTTTGTTTTGTTTTTAAGTACTGAAGCAAAAAGTAACTTACCCAAAGCTTATTGAACATGTATTGTACAAATAGGCGACAAACTTACAAAAATACAGCTGAATGTAATAGGATCTTTACAGTATCATTACAATATATATGAATATTGTATATTTGGCTTTGTTGTTCTGCTGTTTTTTTGCTCTTTTTACATTGACTATCACTCTTTATAGATAAAACAATTTCTCAGATATTTATTACAATATACACTGATAAACTGAACATTCACTATGATATGAAAGTTTCCGTGTATTCGTAGATCAACTTTGAATAAAGAAAAGACAGAGCCAGGTTTTTGTTTATGTACGTGAAATTACGAATTAAGTTATATTTTCCTATATTCTCTTTTAAATAGTCAAACAATAAAAAAATAAATAAAACCGAAAGATAACATGAATATTTAAATAAATCAAAATGTCTCTGTGGGTATTAGCATATTATTGCGCCTGAGGGGGAGTTTTCCCGCGCTGGCGACCCGCCGAGCAGCTCTACATCCGGGTTTTTCCCGCGGGTCTCATGAGTTTGGGCGGAAATGAGCGGCGAGAGTTGATGCGCGAGACACTGAAGATAAACAGCACTTAAAATGAACTAAATCCGAAATTTGAGGGGATATACAAACATTAAAGAATGAAAGAGTCATTCTGTGGAGATGTAAAATGCCTGTTTAGACTGAGGGACGATCGTCTGTTTGATTGACAGGTAGCGTTAAGCTTTTCCTCACTGACATAAAAACATACTATTTTTAAATCTGACTTTATCATCACATACAGATTTGACAGAAGCAAAGACAAAAGCAATAATACAAGATAACATGCGCTTTAAAATCACATTTTCTTTGTTTGGAATAGAAAGTGAAACTAAAGAAATCTGTTGCTGCTTTATTTGATTGAATTCCGCTTTTATTGTTTATTCTTAAAATCTCTCCAAATACTTGTACAATTTAAGCACGTACCATTATAAAATATCCTTACTATGCAAATACCATGGTAACGCTACTCAGTCACTGATATTCAAGCTATCAAACATATAAGAACGTTTCGCTAACGTTCCCACAACGTTATGGAAACGCTATTTATGAATGTCCGGCAAACGTTCAAAACGTCCCTTTTTTTTTTTTTTAAACGTTTTTATTCAAACGTTAAAGAAACATTCCATATTGTGCAAACATTATGGGAATGTTACTTCTGAATGTTCTCTGAACGTTCTGAAACAATAGTAACATTTAAAAAGTGATCTGAAACATTCAGGAAAGTAACGTATGAAAAAACTGTATAAATAATGTTTTTGTGCTAATGTTTTGAGAACATTATTAAAGACCACTGGAGGGCCAGTTGCATAAACTGTTTAGACTAGTCTTAAAAAGTTAGTCATTCATTTTTTTTCTTCAAGACTGGTCGTAACTTTAAATTCCGTTATGAAAAGGTAGATTGGTCTTATTTGTATTGGAAAACTAGGACTGATTTGCCCTTGGCAACTTCTAGTTGGTCAAACTAGTTCTTAAGACACAGTCTTAACTTAGTAGCTAAGTTTATGCAACTGGCCCCAGGGGGCTGTTCCATAAAACAAGTTTACAAAAATAAGCCAGGCTTATTTCAGTTAGTCTGACTTATTGTCAGTTGATTTGGTTAAAAACAAGTCAGAATATGTAAACTTGTTTTATGGAACAGGCCCCAGATAATGTTACTAGAAGAATGTTCTCATAACATTGAGAGAACATACCAGAATGTTCTGAGAACGTTCCCTATTAGCTGGGTCCATATCTAATGGTTTTATCAAGCTGAAAACCCTGGTGCTTTTTTATTTGACTCTTTTCTCTAGTTTCAGTGTGTGAATGGTTTTATTAACATTTTGTGAAGGTTACGCTCTCACAGCAGAAGTGAAAAGCAGAAACTCACCCATGATGCTCTGAGAAGAGGAAGCGCGGCTGACTGGTAATATTTGGCATGTTTTAGGCGTGTTTTAGGCATGTGGTGGTTTCAGGAGGGTTTGTGCGTCTTGCCCGTGGCGCTGGTTATCTGGACCGCCGCCACCTTCATCTTCGCTTACATCACGGCCGTCATCCTGAGACACGTGGACCCGCTGGTGCCCTACATCAGGTGAGCACAGACCGGTGTCATCATGTGACGGCGTGACCTCTGACCTCTGAGTGACCTTCGTTTTGCACTTACAGTGACACGGGGACGGTCGCGCCGGAGAGATGCGTGTTTGGACTCATGCTGAATGTGTCTGCGTTTTTAGGTACTGAATGACCTCTGACCTTACACTGACCTTAATTATGACCCCTAGCTTTACACTGACACGAAAATATGATTACGAAACTAAACCATTAAAAAAAAAAACTTTTGGTTTGACTGTATGCTAATGCTAACATGCGAACAGTACGGGAAGGGGGTGTGTTGCATCAAGACACAATGTTATGAAGTGGTAGGGTGTGGCCTTTAACCCCGTTTCAGTGATGTAATGCTGCGTGTCTCCTGCAGGTGTCGCTACTATGTACGTGCGCTATAAGCAGCTTCATGCCCTCGTGGACGTGAACGACACTCGTCTGAACTGCCTTAATCTGATGGGGTTCGTTCTGGGCTGCGGAAGTTCGTTCGGCATGTGCGTCGTCGCAAACTTCCAGGTACGTACACTGAGCGTAAAAACCTGTTCACACTGAAACGTGTGTTTGGAATGAAAATTAGGTCCGATTTGTCGATTTGCAATCTGTCGAATTGATGCATGCAAATGTTTTTGTTGACGCATTAACAGACGTTAGTTCAAATAAAAATTAAAAAAAATAAAAATTTGTACCGAATTCTTGCACCAAATGTTTGCCTGTTCCCAAAACGAATGTTCGGCATGAAAATTTGCTCCGATTTTCACATTATGTTTGGGTAAAAAAACTGCAAAAACATGTTTTCAGTGTTTTTATTATGATGTTTTATTTGCTATGTTCTTTATCAAACAACACCAAATAAAAGAGCACATGACCAAAAAGCGCATATCTTATTGGTTCAGCCCATTTTCTTTGCAGCGTGATGAAAAAAAATGAAGAGAGCTTAAAAAATCAGTTGCATTGTCAGCATGGGAATGTTCGCATTGGTCTGAACAAACGCAGCAGCTGTTCATTCGAATTAAAATGATTATTGCAATTAAGAGTCCCACAAATGTTTGCATGTTTGTGCATAAAGTTTTGCATGAAGTTGTGGTATTGTGGTACGATTTTTGCATGTGATTTGTCTGTTTGGACCAATGCGCAAAAAATTTGCATGAAAATTCTATCCGATTTTTGCATTCAATTTGTCGGTTCAGACCAGTGTGAAAAAAGTTGCATTGACGGCATGCAAATATTTGCGTTGGTCTAAACAGACAGATTTTCAGGTGTTCAATCAAATCAAAATGTTTATTGCACTGAGTTTTTGCATTAAGTTTCAGTCCAATTTTCTCATTCGATTTGTTTATTCATACCAATGCGTAAAAACAGTTGCATTGTTGGCATGTGAATATTCGTGTTGGTCTGAACAGACTCGACAGCAGTCCGTTCAAATTAAAATGTTTATGCACCAAATTTCCACACGAAGATTTAGTCTTATTTTCACATTCAATTTCTCTGTTTGGACCAATTTGACCAACAAAAAAACACCGACAAACATTCATACCCCATCAATGCGACAATGCAGTCTTAACAAATTCGTTCAAATTAAAATGTTTATTTCAGTGACTTTTCGCATTAAGATTTGGTCCAATTTTCACATTCAATTTATCTGTTCAGACCAGTGTGCAAAAAACCGTTGCGTTGTCGCATTGGTGGCATGCGAATATTCTTCACCATTATAATTCTTCGTTCAAATTTAACTGTTTATCGCACAGAATTTTCGCACCAAATGTTGGCATGAAAGTTTTGTCTAATTTTTGCATTCGATTTGTCTGTTCAGACCAACGCACAAACAAACTTTGCATTGTTGGCATGTGAATAAAAATTTTTTTGCACTGGATTTGCATAAAAAGTCAGTCCGATTTTTGCATTTGATTTTTCGCTTCACCAGTGTACAAAAAAGTTGCATTGTCGCATGCGAATATTTGTGTCGGTCGGTCTAAACAGACCGATTTACAGCCATTCATTCCAATTAAAAAGTTTATTGCACCGAATCTTCGCTCCGAACATTGTGTGTGTGCCGTGTCTTTCCCAGAAAACCACTCTGTTTGCGATGCATCTGGTGGGCGCCATGCTGACGTTCGGCGTGGGCGCTCTGTACATCCTGGTCCAGACGCTGCTGTCGCACCGCATGCAGCCGCACATCCACAGCAAAACCATGTTCTGGACGCGGCTGAGCGTCTGCGTCTGGACCTTCGCCAGCATCATCAGCAGTATCCTTTAAAACGATAGTTCACCCAAAAACGAAGGTCTTGCGGGTTTGTAACGACACGAGGGTGAGTAATTAATGACAGAATTTTCATTTTTGGGTGAGCTAAACGGGCTTTAGCGTTGAGCGTTGTCGGTTGCTTCCTTGATTCGCTCAGTGTTCGTGTCGTCGGTCATCATGTACAGCACTCTGTCAGGAACCGAGGTCAACCAGAAGCTGCACTGGACGCCTGGAGAACCGGTGAGTGCGTTATTTCACTGCAAGGATTGCGTGTCGAGTGAGTCTCTGATTGCGCTGTTTTTTCTTCTTCAGGGTTTCACGCCGCACATCGTCAGCACCATCTCCGAATGGTCTCTCGCTCTGTCCTTCATCAGCTTCTTCCTCACCTACATACGAGACTTCAAGGTAAAGCGTCTCACATCGGATGGTAGAAACCTGTCGAGCGTGTCTCCAGAGCTGGGTAGATTACTTACAAATTGTAATCCGTTACCGATTCCAGATTACATGATAAAATTGTAGTCAGTAACGTAATCCATTACATTACACACTACTTTTGGATTACTTTTGAGCGGTCTCGTTTTCACACTGACTTAAATAGGATGGTCTTGTACCATATTGATATAAAAATACAAAGAGTGAAAAGATATATTCCATTTGTTGTTATTAAACATTACATTACGCCAAGGTTTGTGAAGGAACTGCAGGGGGTTTGCGAGTTTAATGAAAAGCGAATAATTACATAAATCATAAAAATGTGACATTAAAATCAATCAAAATTTTAAAAAACATAAAGAAAATGAAATATTTTATTTGTTTACCTGCATGTCATGTGACCATAACCAACGTCGGAGAACCAGTGAACATGTAAATGTGATGCTTAATAATTAAAATATTTATTTTAAAATCTTCAAGTAAATATATTAGGTGAAAGAGGATCAGATGAGAAAAAAAGTTTGTGCATTTTAATGTGTTTGAAAGACAAAAGCCTTCCAAAGACATAGAAACACATAGTTAAATAAGCTACAGAGTGATAATGCAAATAAAAATGAATGTGCTCATCAGTAGTTGATGCGATGTTGAAACACTTCTTAAACCTGAAATGATTTTTGTAAATCCAGTGCTCAAATGCTGTGTAAACCTGACTAATGTCTGATCTCTGAGTGAATGTCCACAAAACTGGAGACTTTCTGAGTGTATATAAACTGTAGGCTATTTTAGAAAGGAACATTTAAAAAATGAAAAAGAGGAATTAGGGAGAATCTATAAATTATGGACGATTCATTGCATTTGTGTGCAATTATATGTAATGGTGTAATCCATAAAAAAGTAACTGTAGTCTGATTACGAGTATTTT
>NW_015552692.1:214082-219082 GCF_001515605.1 Sinocyclocheilus anshuiensis
CTCTTTCCCAGCCAAACACGAACGTTTCCGTGTTTTCACTGTTATACACTAGGGGGCGCTATAACACATCTGAATGAGTCTAGAAAGTGCCGATAAAAACACAGACCTGGGGCCTGTTCCATAAAACAAGTTTACCAAACAAGCCAGGCTTATTTCAGTTAGCCCGAATTATTTAGAACCAAATCAGCTGACAATAAGTCAGACTAACTGAAATAAGCCTGGCTTGTTTGTGTAAACTTGTTTTATGGAACAGCCCCCAGAAAGACGCAGAAACAAGCGATCTCTTATGTATGCATGTGCATATGAAAAATAATGCAATCATCAACACTAACAGCATATAAATGAAAACTGCCTGATGTTACAGAGTGAAATGTGGATCCAGAAAGTGGTAAAGCTTTGGGAGCGCTGATGGAAGCCATCTACTGCATCTTTGCTTTGATAATATTACTGAATATGATCCAGGTGTGGTATTTGATAAAAATGCGATTTTGCTCAAAATGTTGCTTTTTTATGAAACCTACCTACACTCGAGCGTTGATAAAATAGCAATAATAAAACTGATTCTTTTTGTTTGAAAGTAGAGGGTCTGATCATTATTTTGATGTATTGCATGTTCAGATATTCATGCAACAAAATATTCTGGGGGCCATGAAATATTAGTAAAAATCAGCAAAAGCGGTGGCTGGCAACTTTTTTCAAAAATGCTGGCGGAGAAAGAGTTAAAATGTAATTTAATCTAATTACAAGTACTTAATTTTTGGAATCCGATCGCGTAATCCAGATCACATGCAATCAGTGACCCAGCTCTGCGTGTCTCACACTCGTGTGTGTTTCTGTCTGCAGAAGATCAACCTGCGAGCGGAGGTGCAGCTCCAGAGCGAACACCTGTACGATTCGCACCACTCCCGGCCCTCGGAGACGTCTCCGCTGCTCGCCGGCAGCATCTGACGAGGAGAAGACGCTCCAGACGAGGCGCAGAGACTGCCAGGCTCCAGCAGAAACACTCCAAGCTCTGGAAACTTCATACTAACATTTAGACAACGTTTGTACAACATTCACACAACCGTCTGAAATTATGCTCTAACTATTGCGTTTATTAATCTAATACAGAAGGGGCCTGTTTCATGAAACAAGTTTACTAAATAAGCCAGGCTTATTTGAGTTAGTCTGACTTATTGTCAGTTGATTTGGTTCTAAATAAGTCGGGCTAACTGAAATAAGCCTGGCTTGTTTGGTAAACTTGTTTTATGGAACAGGCCCCAGGTTTATTTGAGTTAGTCTGACTTATTGTCAGCTCATTTGGTTCTAAATAAGTCGGGCTAACTGAAATAAGCCTGGCTTATTTGTGTAAACTTGTTTTATGGAACAGGCCCCAGGTTTATTTGAGTTAGTCTGACTTATTGTCAGCTCATTTGGTTCTAAATAAGTCGGGCTAACTGAAATAAGCCTGGCTTATTTGTGTAAACTTGTTTTATGGAACAGGCCCCAGATAATGTTACACTTCTTGGTTTGTTTTATGTTGTAAACATGTTGGACATCGTTTGTTCTAGAAATATGCATTGTTTTATACAACTGTAAAAAGGCCTAACTTCTCTGATTACGTTATTAAAGTTGGTTATTGGTGGGTGAGTTTTATGCAAAAATAACATTTCTGGCTCATATTTCATCAGGAAAAAATACAATAAAATCCCCATTTAAAAAAGAATATTAATTAAAATCCATAAAAGTATTTTTAAATTATTTAAATAAAATGTTTATTGTAATGATTGCAATACTACAAAAATGACACTAAATGAGAATCGCCACTGAAAATAATGAGGAATACACAAACATTAAACGGCCACAATAATGAAAATCACACTAACGCTGTATAATTCTAATTTTAGCTTTAGTAAGGTCAGATATGAACTGGACGTGTTCCTGTTTCAAATCACTTACGGCACTCTCAAACTAACATGTATCAATTCACTTGATATTTTATTATGTTAAAACCGTGTACAAATAAACAGCATTAAATACTGACGGAATGTTTGAAGTATGTTATTAAGGAAAGGCTGAGAGGAGCGTAACACTGAACGAACGTGAAGACATCCTAAACCACCACACCTCGCACCCATCCAGCCTTCGTCTTCTCCTTCTTCTTCCTCTCGTGATACTCCAACACCTTCCTGTGAAAGAACGCTACAGGAGAACCAGAATATGATCAGAAATACAAATAATACAGCAGAAATCACTGGGGTTTCAGAGCATGCGCTTGCTGATTGAATTCTCTCATCATAAACAACAGATACGATGTATGCAAGAGATGTATAAACAGCTACAGTGATGATAATGAAAGTGTTTCATGGGGAACATTCTTTGCTAACTCTCTGTATATAATTTATTGAAAACTTTTGTTTTACCTGCTGCTAACAACCAATATTAAGTCTTGATTTTTAACTAGTGCTGTCAAACGATTAATCGCATCCGAAATAAAAGTGTTTGTTTACATTATATATGTGTGCGTACTGTGTATATTTATGTATATATAAATACACACACATGCATGTATATATTTTGTATGTATATACATTTATATTCTTATATTTTACATATATAAATATATTTAATATATAAACAACATTTTTCTTAAATATATAAATGCATGTGTTTGTATTTATAAATACATAATAAATATACACAGTACGCACTCATATATTATGTAAACAAACACTTATTTTGTATGCGATTAATTACTTGACAGCATTATTTTTAACACATAAAAATGCATCGTAAAAAGAAAAATGGCATTTTTGTCCTAAGATTGCAAAATATAATGCAATTCTGACTTTTTTTGTTTTGTTACCACAGCTGAATAAATAAATGAAAAAGGTAATTACGGTTTTTAATCTCACAATTCTGACTTTTTTTTCACAATTGCGAATATATACAGTATCTTGCAATTCTGACTTGATATCTTCAAAATTTGAAGAATTACCAAAAAAAAAGTCAGAATTGCAATATATATATATATATAAACAGAATTGCGAGAGAAGATTAAAAAAAAGTAGCAATTACCTTTATTTTTAAACAAGCTTCATAAATTGAACAACTTTATAATTACTGAAAATGTAGCGTTAAAAAGGCTGTTCTAAAACACATTCTTCCGTTAAAACGCTATTAGTCTCGAGTATTTAAATAAAGTGACATTTAAAGAACATGTTAGCTAACATAAATGTTTTGCTAACTTTTCCAGTAAGAAAAAACTATTTCGGAATGTTGAAAAATGTCCAGTTTTTTAAACGCTTTAAAAACGGTTGGTTACACGAACGTTAAGCGAACATTCCATTTTATCATTTTGCAAACCTCTTACGTTATATGTTATTTTACTTTCGAATGTTCTCTGAACGTTCTGAAACAAGTCAGATAAAATTTTTCGCTAACGTTTTGAGAACATTGTTAAAGACACATTTTACATTTTTAAAGAGCATTATTAAACATTTTAATTTACATTACTGGAAGAACATTTGTGACCCTGCAGCTCAAAAGCAGTGTTAAGTCGCTGGGGTATATTTGTAGCAATAGCCAACAATACATTGTATGGGTCACAATGTTACATTTTTCTTTTATGCCAAGGCTATTAGGTGAAGATCGTGTTCCATGAAGATGTTTTGAATCGTAAGTGTATCAAAATGTAACTTTTGATTAGTAATATGCATTGCTAAAGACTTAATTTGAACAACTTTAAAGGCGATTTTCTCAATATTTAGTTTTTTGCACCCTCAGATTCCAGATTTTCAAATAGTTGTATCTCAGCCAAATATTGTCCTATCCTAACAAACCTTGCACCCTCAGATTCCAGATTTTCTAATATTATCCTATCCTAACAAACCATACATCAATGGAAAGCTTATTTATTCAGCAAAAAATTGACCCTTATGACTGGTTTTGTGGTCCAGGGTCACATATGTTCATAACGTCGCCAGAACGTTAGCCAAAGTTCAGAGAACGTTCCCTGATAGCTGAGATGATGTAGCCTAAAAACACATGATTTCAGTCAAAAGAGTCTTATTTAGGTTCCAAAAAGAAAAAAGCTGCATAGATGTGTTTGAAGAACCTTTGAGGAACCTCTTACGCTCAAGAGATTCTCCAGACAGTTCTGACTGGAAGCGTTAGTTAGAGCTTCTTAAACTGGAGTGTGTGTTTGTACCGTTAGGGTTGGGCTGCGCTTCCTCTTCCTGAATGAACAGATCGAACATCTGTGTCTGGATGAAGAGCTTGACGAAGTTCAGGTGTGACCTGTGCTCCACGGCCTTCAGGAAGCTCTTCTTGTGGAACCGGCGCGAGCTCGCGCTCCTCCTGACGTGCTGCGAGAAGTGACCCACGCTCCGGACGAAGACGCTCAGGAAGGCCTCCGACACCAGCCGGTTCAGCTCCTCCGTCGCTGCCAGAACACACAACAACAGGGAGACCAATTAATCCACATTCCCTTTCGGTTTCAATTTCGGCCTCCAACGGTTATGAAAATACAAACGATTATTGCGCCCCTTTCCAGCGGTTTCTCGTGGAAATCAGTGAGACTATTGCAAAATGGGACGTGCTTGATTTATTAAAGTTGATTTGATTTATTCATGTTTTTAAAAGCGTGAAAGAGAACTTGCGCTGCTGCTCGGGAGGATTTCTGTGCGTTCGCTCAGAGACGGAACACAACACCGACACGTAAAGTCATCTTTTTAGCGCCTAAGCGGTCAAATACACGCTAAAATGTGTCAAAATGCGGCGCTTAGTGATTATTCACATAAACCCTCGTCGGTTATGTAATAAATGAACGTAAAGAGTTGAGAATGAAAATGCTAGTGTAACAGTAAATTGGATCCGTGCAGCTCTTAAAGTGACAGCAGCCTAATAGCACTAATGCTGCTGCTTGTCATTAAAGGGACAGTTCACCCAAAATTAAAATTCTTATTTACTCACTCTCATGTTGTCCCAAACCTGCATTAATTTCTTTCTTGTGCTAGACA
>NW_015552692.1:220654-221378 GCF_001515605.1 Sinocyclocheilus anshuiensis
AAGATGCGCGTTAAATATCGCATGCGATTTATCGTGCAGCCCTAATAAAAACTGATCATTTCTTTAAAACATATTTTTGTGCTTTTAAGTTTGAATGTTTTTCTTATAATTTCTAAATACTACACATTTATTCAATATTCTGTAATATATATTAAATAGTACATAGTCAACTATATTTTTAAACTATTATATTTTAACATATTCTATTATGAAATAATATAAAAATGTTTTCCACTTTAAGTATTCTTTTTACTCACTGACAACATAACGCCGCTCGCATCATTCACAGTCGGGTTATGGCGACAGATCGACAATCATCAGCTGAGAGACACAAACACAGAATCATCAACATGTTCAGTAAACATTTAATTCATTGTTAATAACACTCATATTCAGACTGTAGGGTGTGAGTGTGAGACTGACGTCGCTGTGGTCCGTCAGCTGCTCCAGCAGGTTCTTCTGGACTCCCAGCAGGTACGGTGTCGGCGCGGCGCACACGTCGATCAGAACCGTAGGAACGATTGATATGAACGTGTGCTGCCACACGAACGGATACAGCAGAGCAGCTACAGCGTGAAGAACCTGCGACAGAGTGCTGAACACACACACACACACACACACATTAAATATTGATTATTATAAGTATAAATATTATAATGAATAATTATTAAAAGGAACTATAAAAACTAGGGCTGCACGATAAATCGCATGCGATATTTAACGC